>NC_084604.1:1819891-1897391 GCF_033807715.1 Cololabis saira | reverse complement strand
AAAAGTATCGGCTTGGCGCAGCTCCACCCGCCTTGGCCCGTAGTGGAAAAGCGCAAGACGGGGGCGTGTCGGGTAGAAGCGAGCTGAGCAGGTGGAAAAGCGCCACAACAGAACTCAGTTTGTCACCATCCTTGGCTCCTCCTCCCATCCTGCCCCAGTCAACCATGGTGTCCCTCAAGGCTCTGTGCTCGGTCCAACTCTCTTCACCACCTACCTGCTCCCCCTCGGCCAGATCATACGCCATCACGGTCTCAGTTTTCACTGCTATGCTGATGATACCCAGCTTTATCTCAGCTCCTCACCATCCTCCCAGCTCCCCCTACAGTCTCTGGTTAACTGCCTCTCTGCCATAAAATCCTGGATGACAACCAACTTTCTCAAACTGAACAGCGATAAGACAGAGCCATGAGGGTTGTGCCCCCAAGCCACTGCTCCGGAAGGTTGGAGATCTTCTCATCAGGGTGGTGGCTGCACCATCACACCATCCTCCGAGGTCCGTAACCTGGGCGTCATCTTGGACTCAACCCTCTCCTTCCAGTCGCACATTAAATCTGTCACCAAATCTGCCTTCTACCACCTCAGAAACATTGCACGTCTCCGTCCCTCACTCTCTGACTCTGTGGTAGAAACACTCATCCACGTTTTTATCACCTCCCGATTGGACTATTGTAATGGAGTCCTGTCCGGGGTTCCAAGTAAAACCCTGGACAGGCTCCAGTATGTGCAGAACTCAGCTGCCAGGGTTCTCACCCACACCAAGTCCTGGCAGCACATCACCCCCACCCTCATCCACCTCCACTGGCTACCTGTTAAGTTCCGCATGCGGTACAAACTCCTGCTACCCACCTACAAATCCCTTCACACTCTTGCCCCCAGTACCTGTCTGACCTCCTTCATTATCACACATCCTCCCGGAACCTGCGGTCCTCAGACACTGGTCTGCTCTCCATCCCCCGGACCAGACTGAAGACCTTTGGGGACAGAGCCGTCAGTGCTGCTGCCCCCACCCTCTGGAACTTTCTCCCCGTGACTCGTAATCCGTGACTCCCCTTCTTTGGACAGTTTCAAAGCACAACTCAAAACCCTGGCCTTTCCCCATTAAGTGGTTCCCTCCCCTGTTGTTTTGTCCCGGTTGTGTTTTTGTTTTGTTTGTTCTTTTTCCTGTGTTTTTCCCTGTAAAGCGACCTTGGGTTCCTTGAAAGGCGCTATATAAGTGCAAGCTATTATTAGGGCCCGATCACTTACAGTGCGAAGGCCCTATTGTATCTGTAGGAATTCTTTCTTTCTTTCTTCTTTCTTCTTTATTTTTCAGACGAAAGGAGGGGCCTCTTTGCCCCCCTAAACGTGCCACAAAAGTCACCAAATTTTGCACGCAAGACAGGCCTGGCGAAAAATGTGATATTTGGTTTGCATTAATGGGCGTTGTCCATATTTGATAGTGGGCGTGGCAAAATGGCTCAACAGCGCCCCCTAGAAAAAGTTGTGCCTCAAGCCCCACAATACGGTTTGACGTAAATCCACAAAAATCGGTACACACCTGTATCATGTCACAACTTAAAGAAAAGTCTCTTGGCGCCCTGGCCAAAACCGAACAGGAAGTCGGCCATTTTGAACATTTTGAATTAATCGCATAATTTTGGCACAATTTATGCCATTCCTTCGGCAGTTAATACGGCCCGAACCGTAACGTGCACCCAGGTGTGTTATACATCAAAATATGCGTCTCCATTCTGCGACTACGTGCATTACTTTTTCTCTTTCAAAAGTGTTACCGTGGCGACGCTAGATGCCAAAAAGCGCACCCCCCCTTCATCTGATAGGTCCATATTTGATAGTTCCCCAAAAGTCACCAAATTTTGCACGCAAGCCAGGCCTGGTGATAAATTTGATATTTCATGGTTTGCATTAATGGGCGTGGCCTAATTGATCAACAGCGCCCCCTAGAAAACTTGTCTCTGCCATAACATTTGAATGCTTTGACATAAAGACTCTTGGGTGGTGTCATCGGACTCGGTATTGACTCCTTGACCATAATTGGTGAAAATTAGCCCCGCCCCTTCTTCTGATTGGTTGTCCCTATTTTCTGCTATAACTTTTGAATGGTTTGACATAAAGAGTTGTAGGTGGTGTCATTTCTGATATGCTTAAGGGGGGATGTGGCCATGAGGGCGAGGGCCCGTTCATCGCTGCTTGCAGCTTTAATTATTATTATTATTACTATTCTATGGGGGTAGGATTTAATACGTTTTTACTTCTTCCTACTCCTTTTCGAGCATGTTAATTATGATGGATGCATGTTTTTATTTATACTTTTGTCTTTTTGTTTTCTTATTTACATTTATTTATTATTGGGGAGAAGGCACCGACCTCCCTCTTCCTGGCTACCTCCTCCAGAAGGACGCAAAGCCAGCTGAGAGGGGTAATTGCTCTAGCATGTCCTGGGTCAGGATCTCCACCGAGATGGGCACGCCCCGTCCCAGGAGGGATCGCAAAGCCAGCTGAGAGGGGTAATTGCTCTAGCATGTCCTGGGTCAGGATCTCCACCGAGATGGGCACGCCCCGTACCAGAAGCTCAAACACGTTAGAACTTTGGAGGAAAAAAGTACCTATCAACCACTGGATGGGCAGGTGATCTGTGTGGAAGGGAATGTGGACACACGTCTTTCCGCCACGGACTCGAAGCGCTGGTGTGGATGGCTTTGTTCGGTGTAAATACTGTTTCCAGGAAGATCACATGGACTTCTGCTCGGGCACATTCCTCAGCATGCTGTCTACAATTATCAGCGGGCCGCGTGAGCCGAGGGTGGGCATGGCGACCCCGCTTTCCTGCGCAGGAATTCTTTTTCATTTCAGGTTCTGTGTGTTTAACAGGGTTGGAAATGCTATATTTATGGTGACAAGAGTACTTTAATTTGCTTTATTTTGAATTCTCGTTGGCAGGAGCAATTACTCTCTCAACACGTCTGTTTTTCCTCCGTTTTGTTACAAAAGAACTGCCAGCACAGAGAACTGGAACTGGAGCAGGGAAGCCGTCAAGAGAGAGAGGGAGTGTGTGTGTGTGTGTGTGTGTGTGTGTGTGTGTGTGTGTGTGTGTGTGTGTGTGTGTGTGTGTGTGTGTGTGTGTGTGTGGAGGGGGCTCTCTGCAGCTTTGCTGACAGGAAGTGGACCCTCTCTCCATCCCTACATTCCTCCAGCAGATGCTTGACAGGGAAAATATTTTCACAGCTGGAGAGCGAAGGGGGGGAACGTATATGTTTTATGATACATCACACTGGAGGAAGAGAGAACCCAGGGAGAGTGTCCAGAGGATTATCTTATCGTACATGAACGTGCAGATGCAATCAGACGTTCATTTGCACTTGTGGAAAAGATTAACTTTCTTTTTCTCCCCATGTCTGATGGTAAAGTCGAGGAAACTTTTCATGTTTTAGGTCAGTTAGGAGGTTTTTACCGCTAACATCAGAATGATGATGGAGGGATTTTTTTATATGTTGTAAAACATAACAGTTTTTACATCAATATACGTTAAGATGACCGTGGTCTTAAGCAGCACGTACAATTACACATGATGATGTCTCTGCGTTAGAAGCCTCTGATTGGCTGACTGACATCGTCTGCGTTAACAGCGGCCTGTTTCAGGACGAGATACTCAGGGACGACAAACTGGTTAGGAGCTGGATCTGTCAACTCTGGGGATGTTGAACTTTGAGTTACTGCCACTTAAAAAAGACATCATCGTACAATGATTCACAATGGCAACTAAACCGGAGGGATGCACCTGCTCATCTTTCTTGGAATTACAGCTTTTATCTCAATCACAGTCCATTAGCGTGCATCTTTCTGGATAAAAGCGACGCAGCTGCAGCGGCGATGGAGGGAGAGTTGCTGTGGGAGAAATCCCACAGCAACTGTGTAATTTAAGTATTTAGGCGGTGGCGGGGTGACATTTTGCTGGAATGTAGGCATCTCATACCTAAAAGTTGAGGAAGGTAACGGTGACGGATGTCACTCACTTAAATAACGTTTAAATTAAGATTTAGTCCCATGCTGTTGGGACACAGCCCTGTGTTGAACATGGGAAGACTTAATTTCAGTTCTGGGGCCCAACTCTGAGCCCAGCCTCAATTTCTTGACGTTGACCGCATGGTTTGAAACAAAGGAACCTCCAAAATTACTCAAAGACCCAGCAGGCTTTGCATTTACGGTCCTTGGTGATAAGGAATAGCACCCTCACTGGACATGAAACCCAAATCGCAGGAGGGCTGCTGATTTATGGCAGTGCAGGCCTGGCTATAAAGAGCAGCCCCCCCCACCCTCTCTTTCTCCCAAGATCTCTTCTCCCTCTGACCTGGTCACATTCCCATGAAGTTCTCTCTGAGCTATGAAAAAGGCCACAGCTCCTATTTTAGCATGAAGAGCTACTAGCTATGGGCCGACCTCCTCCATGATCGTGACCGAAGAAGTATCTGTCTGCGAATGTTCCGAGCCCCAGATGAGCCGAACAAGGGACCCTTGCATGCCCCGACGTGAACGCCTTTGGACCGACCTGCAGCTGAAGGAGGCCTAGCTGCTGTTCCCATGCTGCACCCCCTCATCCACACAGAGATGAGGAGAGCAGGAGAGAGAGAGAGAGATGCTCTTTATCAGGATCACCTGCGGAGCGTAACCACCCAGCTGTTCACTAATGGCCCTTTTCCACTAGTATCTACTCAGCTCGCTTCTACCCGCCACGCCCCCGTCTTGCGCTTTTCCACTACGGGCCGAGGCGGGTGGAGCCGCTCCAAGCCGATACTTTTTCTGTATCTCTTCTGCGCAGGTTCTAAGCGTGCTGAGCCGGCACTATATCTGACATCATCACCCTCCATGCCACCGATTGGTCGGGGGGCGGGGCCGTCAGACGTTTGAATCAGGAAGCGGGAGTCAGCGCGAGAGCGACTCGCAGCGATTTTATTATACAGCGCAAACGTGTTTGGTGATCCAACTCTGAGGTGCAGATGTTCATAAACCTGGTAGCTGAGGAGAAAATTCAAAAAGGGATGTACAGTAGACAGACGATAAGGAACGACCAGATCCACCAGGAGCTCTGTTTTACTCTCAGCCGCTCGCGGCTCCAGCTGATTTCTGATCAGCGCCGACACAAACAAAGGGGTAGCACAATCAAATACGTCACAGCCGCTTCACCCCAACCTGCCCACTCTCACCTGGCTGTGGAGAAAACAAACGAGGACAAAGCGGGTGGAGCCGGGACGAGGCGCGACGAGCCGTACCGAGGCGAGTCGGGCTGAGTAGGTACTAGTGGAGTAGGTACTAGTAGACCAAACCACCCTTTTCTTCAATTACAAAGATCCATGTAAGAGGCTGTTTTGTTTCTGGGCAAAGAAACTTAGTTAACACATTTAACTAGTGTAGTTTTCCGTTGTGAGCCGGACCGCTCATCCCATCACAACTGTGTTTATTAGCTTAAGTGTGTTATTTTATCGTTTGTTTACTGCTGCATCCACGTTGCTGGATCTTGATGACATGTTCTTCCACAACAAATAACAAAGCCTTTCCTCATGTCCCAGTTGAATGACCAGAACATCATGAAGTTAGCTCCACATTGGTCCAAGACCAGAACACATCATAGACTCCTGACCCAGTATGAACCTTCCAGACACCTCAGGTCGTCTGGATCTGGGTTTTTATCAGAACAGAGTCAGAACCAGACGTGGAAAAGCTGCATTCAGCTTCTAGGTTCCACATGTCTGGAACAAACTCCCAGAAACCCTCAGATCAGCTGAAACACTCAGTTCATGTAAGTCCAGGTTGAAGACTCACCTTTCCTCAGCTGCCTTTGAGTACAGCTCCAGATCTGCACTGACTTGAGTTTTAAAACTTAAACTACTGATTTTATCTGTTCTTATTTTTCTTTCTTTTTTGTTTAAATGTAAATCATGCTTTTTATTTCTATTATGTGATGTTTTAATGTCTCTGTAAAGCACTTTGAATCCACGTGTTGAATCGTGTTACACAAATAAACATGCCTTGCCTTCTTCAAAGCGATCCCAAATCAGCAACTAAAGACCTTGTAAAGATGCTGACTGAAACTGGGAAAACAGAATGTGACAGTATTTATGTTGACAGTACAACATGTTCTGCCTCAAGATGAGCTACACAGTCAGAGGCAACTGCTCCAAAACCAGCAGAATAAAACACAGATCACAGTTTGCAGTTCTGCATCGAGACAGAGATCTTTTTTTTCTTAAGGCGCGACCTGTGGTCTGATGAGTACGGTGGCCGACAAGGGCCAAACGCACTGCAGCGGCCTAATGCGTCTCAGTTAAGGAAAACGGCTTCAAGTACAGACACGATTCAAATTCACAAACTCAACACCAGGTACAAAAAAGGGAACGTGGTGCAAATGAAAAAACGTGCGGTAAAAAACAAAGACAAATGCAGAATCATCAAACGCTGCAAATAGAGAAACGATGCAAAGCACAAAACCATATAAAACAAGAAACCATCTTCAAAAGAGAAACGCTTCATAACCGGTCACTACAACAGGAAGTGCTCCAAACCTGCAGGGGGCGCTGCTGACTGAACCACAGTGTTTATGTCCATTACGAAACGTTTCTTCATTATATTTTACACCAGACGATACAATGTACAGCGTTGTACAGTGATATAAACATCGTATATAAATATAGTCAGATAAAAATCACATTACCGTTCAGCTGTATGTTTAAACCATGGATGTAAACACTGTGGTTCAGTCAGCAGCGCCCCCTGCAGGTTTGGAGCACTTCCGGTTGTAGTAAACGGTTATGAAGCGTTTTTCTTTTGAAGATGGTTTCCTCTTTTATATCATTTTGTGCTCTGCATTGTTTGATGATGCTGCATTTGTCTTTGTTTTTTGCAGCACGTTTTTTCATTTGCACCACGTTCCTCTTTTTGTAGCTCCTTTTGAGTTTGTGAATTTGAATCGTTTCTGTACTTGAAGCCGTTTTCCTTAACTGAGACGCATTAGGCCGTTGCAATGCGTTTGGCCCTTGTCGGCCACCGTAGATGAGAATAAGACTGAACTGTTTGGTTATAATAATCATTTTTGTTTGAAACACAATCCCAGTAGTGAAGTACGGGGGTGGCAGCATCATGGTGAGGGACTGCTCTGCTGCAAGAAAGTCGGGATTACATGGATATAATAAAGCAAACTCCGGTGTGACTGTGTAAGTAAGTGTTTTCCACTCACATGGACATCTATTTGCAGCAACTACATTTTTAATTTGTAATTTTTATTTCCCACGGCACAACTTAATCATGCTCAGTGGTTGATAATCTTTTAAATGGACAGTGGCGGTATTGGAGTCACCACCCCAACCCCAGTCTTATAGACAGTGTTGTGTAAGTTCATACTTCTCATGAACTAGTTCAAATTCAGTTCATTTCAATACTTTTATGTGAGAAGTACGAATGAAACGCCCCCCTATCCTAAAACTGTTCACTGTAAACAATCATGTTTTGTCCTAGTGGCTTTTCAACTTTACAATGTAGTCCATTATCAGTTTATCTACCTGTTGCAGGTAAATCCTCCCCCTGAAGGAGCAGCAGTGGGACTGGGGTCTTTTGGGGCTGTTGGGTCTTCTTGGTCTTTCCTGATAACTTTGTTTGATTGGTAAGGACTTGCAGATATTTTCTCACACTGGATGGATGCTTTAACTCCACATGACGTTTCAAATGTGAAGTTGACGAGGCAGACGTTCAGACTTTTTTCTCAGCGCAGGTGGACATAATTTGCATAGAAAGGTTCGATTTTTCTCGATGTGTAAAATTCCCTCAAATAATGATAAGCGGATCATTATCTGACGTCTCGCTGACGCTGCGTCTGCAACGTCTCTCTCTTCACTGGTCATGTAAAGACTGCACCGGGCTCGGGCCACCGCTGCCATGGAGCTGGTGCCCGTTGCTATGCTAGTGTGTGCACTGCATTGTGGGTAATGTAGTGTGAAGTCGTCGTCTCATCGAGTATTTTAAATGTGTGCGCCGCTTGCTGGTGAAATGTATTCCGTAATAATTGGACCTAAACTGAAACTCACATAATCTGAACAGTTCAAATTCCAGTTAATGATCTGCAGAATGAACAAGTTCACGTTCAAGTTCTTTATTTGCAAATATGTTGCGTTCAGGTCAATGTTCTCACAGAAAAGAACGTGTTCAATAAACGCGTTCATTTGAACTCGTTCATGCACAACACTGTTTATAGAAACTTTGTTTGAGACAGCACATTTGAGCAAGATGGTCCACAAACTGGATTCATCCTCCCCCTCGGTTGGGACACGCTCACGTTGGTGAAGCTTGTGTGTGGCCACAATTTTAACAGTTTAAAGGCAGTTTTACAAAATACTAACCCAGTGTGTCCAGGCTTCTGGATTTGAATAAGGTGATTTAAAAAAAAAGTAATTATTATACAACAGAAACAAAACTGTTCAACAAGGAGAGAAAAAAAGGTTTAAGTCTCTCTCGTACATGCGTGAATGCCTGTCTTCATCAGGGACATTCCAGTCGATCCTCCTTCATAATTTACAACAAATCCCTGAGTTCGTGTACTGGTTTTCTTGATAAGGAATCTATCCACGAATCATTTACTTGCAAAGGAATGTGCGCTTACACGTGCAGTGATTAATGCCGCCAGCAGCACTCGCAGCAGCTCACACTGTGATAATGTGAGGGCAGTTCTGCTGATGATGCTGATGGTTGTCAGAGTGACAAAGTGCGTTACACAAATCAGCAGCTCCAGCAGACAGAAACAAAACAGCTTATTCTCCTGCAGGCCCCGAGCCAAACGTGTCAATGGCAAGCAAAGCAGTTTCACGTCTCCTTTTCAGTCCACGCCTGACATCAGGAAGTAAGACACGATCCTCATTAAAAGACAGCAGAGGCTTCCAGCTCCATGCTGCCATCCCATCCCCCAGGAGAGACACTCCCATCCTGCCTGGGCTGAAATACTTCCCAGGTTCATTGCCGTGACGACAGCAGGAGCTTCTTCCACCGCTGTATCTGACAGTTAACCCTCGTACTGTCTTTGGGTCAAAATGACCTAATTCTCCTGTCCTTCTTTCCACCTGCTCTCTCCTTCCTTCTTCCCTTCTTTTTTTCTTCTTTTTTCTCCCTTCTTTCCTTCTTTCCTTGTTTTCTCCCTCCCTTCCTTCCTTCCTTCCTTGCTTCCTTCCTTCCTACCTTCCTTCCTTCCTTCTTTCCTCCCTTCTTTTCTCCCTTCTTTTTCTCCCATCCTCCCTTCCTTATTTTCTCCCTTCCTTCCATCCTTCTTTTCTCCCTTCCTCCCTTCTTCTCTTCCTCTTTCCTTGACCGTAAGACAGCACAAGGGTTAAACCATGTGAAGAAAGACCACAGCTGCAGCTCTGGTGAGGACAGCATCACCTTCCTGAGCGGCATCTTCACATTAGCTCCACCACCCGTCTCTCCTGAGCTGAACCCTCTCCTGACTCCCTCGTGTTGTCACAGCTGTGAGTGTGTGTTTGAAGATCCTCTCACTGCCTACGAGAGGCTCAGTCTCCCTCCTGTTGTTATTGCTGGTGTGGCTGGGAAGCTTGTGGAGTGGAGCCAGGGTCAACAGGTAGCTGCCAATCACAGACCACCTGACGAGGTAACGGTTTCAACTGAAAACCCAAGTTTATATCTTTGTTAACAATCAGAACACAGTCCCTCCTCTTCTTCACCCATGCTTTTCTGGCGTGTGCACAATATGTTTTTTATTAGGACCCGAGCACTTACAGTGCGAAGGCCCTATTGCAGAGTGCGAAATACGGGGGGGTCCGGGGGGGTCGGACCCCCCTGATTAACCCTTGAGCCCCCCTTAAGGACTCAAAAGCCAAATTTAGGGGGGGTCTCAATATTGTCAAAAAAATAAATAAATTAGGCTATATAATATAATATGATAATTTGATTCTCACTAATGGTCAATTAAATATGTTTAAGAGATCGCCATATCAAGTATTCACAACTCAAAACTTTTATTGGTTTAACACAAGTCCTGCACCTTTATGTATGCAAATTAGCCATGTGCACCAGCACAGCGCAATGACCGGCTAGTTGAGATGCCACAATAACATGGCTAAGCGGAAGCTAACTCAGGGAGTGTCACTTGCACACTTTGGGTTCACATCAAAAAATGTGTCAGTGTCAGCCAGAGATGAGGAGAGAGACGATGTCACAACAGGGTCCCGTTCCTCTCCCCCCTCTGGTGAAGGAAGGTAAGTCGAGGCCGAGTGCTCCGGGGCAGATGCTACTGCGCCCCCGCTGCTAGCAGTGACTTGCTTTAACTTAAGGTAAGAGGCCAGCCAGCTTAATATGGCCTGAACCCACCGCTGTTTTTTTTAATTATTGTTACTATTATTATTTTGCGTTATGGCCTGTTATAAGTTACACCAACGCAGAGCCTACGGCGTAGGTGCGCGTCGCCGCGTACCCTACGGCGTAGGCTCTGCGTCGTTTTAACGCAGAACCATAATTTAGGCTTATGCGCACGGGTAAAGGTTTCACGCGCTCGTAAAACTCATTATATATTTAAAAAAAAATCTGAGTCCCTTTAGGGGAGTAGAGTGGCCCGGCACTATTTGTTCTGTCCTCAGTCACTCTACAGTTGGAAGCGGTGGGTGACGAGGAGGTTCCCGGCGTGTCCTGCACCGCGGCTGCAGCAGCAGCAGCAGCAGCAATAGTACCAGTACCAGTACCAGTACCAGTACCAGCACGAGCACCAGTACCAGTACCAGTACCAGCACCAGCACCAGCACCAGCACCAGTACCAGTACCAGCACCAGTACCAGTATCAGTACCAGCACCAGTACCAGTACCAGTATCAGTATCAGCACCAGTACCAGTACCAGTACCAGTACCAGCAGCAGTACCAGTACCAGTATCAGTACCAGCACCAGTACCAGTACCAGTACCAGTACCAGCAGCAGCAGCACCAGAGTCCTGACTGACGCTGAGCTTCACACACAGAGGGAGACGATCAGCGCTATTATATTATGAGTCTGATATGTGATGACATTAAAAGTATGACATGAATCTGGCTTCATTTCACCACCTCACTGCCTGCGTCACCAGTTCCCCATATCTTCTAAATGTTCGTGTGCGAGGGTCAGGGTTGGCGTAAAGATACACACATTTTCCCGTTAAGTTTTTTTTTTTAAATCCCAACCTTTGCGTAGAAAGGTGGCGTGCACATCTTTCAAGCCCTGTTTGAGCGCAAGCAAGTTTTATAAATGAAGCCCCTGGATCTTGCTTCTGAGTTGGTCTGAATATAATGTGCAGTACTGGAATTAACCAGAGAGTGGCAGCACAGGCAGTTATGGTACCTGGTGGATATTAATGGAATCAGAATCATGCGTCCCATGCGTCATGCAGTACTGTCTGTTACACAAGATCACAGAACATTATCTTTGACAAGTTTCCAGTCACAAAGAAACATTCACCCAGACATATACAAACAAGCCATGGGGTGTTGAGGTATCAGTTGATTGGTGTTCATGTTGTGCTGTTCTGTATAACTGTTGCAGAGGGGATGAAGGATTTCTTGTTGATGTTTTCATGGGCCAGTGGTACATTAAAACACCTCCCTGGTGGTAGTAGCTGGAAGGAGTGATGGGGGGGGTGAGAGGGGTCCTCTGTGAGAGTCTTGTTTTGTGTTTGATGGTGAGTTGGTTGTACCAAGAAGAAATACTGAAAGTGAGAACTGAATCAACCAGGGAGTGGTAAACCAAGTTTAATGCATCCTTGCTGACCTGGAAAGTTCTGAGTTTTCTCAGGCGGAGACATTGTTGTGCATTTTTATATGTTGTGTCTGAGTGTTGTGAGAAGGACAGGGAGGTGTCTATTTCTGAGCCCAAGTACCTGAATACCTGCACTTGTTCCATGGGCGGACCCTGGACCCTGGATGCTAAGTGGTTGAAACAGAAGTGATGCCTTGTCTCTGCCCCCCACAGCATAGCTCCTTCATTTTTGCAATGTTGAGCTCCAAAGAAAGCCCAACAAAAGTTTGGGAGAGGTTATTTACTACCTGCTGGTAGCGAGTTTGTCACACCGTGGTGAGGTTCTCTTGTCTTGGGTTTGTTTTGTCCTGTCATTTCCTGTTTTATTTTGAAAAGTAATTCTCCTCTCGTTTCAGGTCACTAGCCCTTCCTCATGTGTCTCAGTCTGACTGCCCTAAGTGTTTCCACCTGTCCCCTATTTCCCTCCATGTGTTTAAATAGTCTGTGTTCCCCTTGTCTTGTGCCAGTGTCTTCGTCCTTGTCCTGCACCAGAGCCTTGATCCATGTCCACAGCCATAGTAATCGCCATAGTTTGTTCCTCATGACGAGTGATATTTAGGGCCCGAGCCCCACAATAGGGTTTGACGTACATGCACGGAAATCGCTACACACCTGTATCATGTCGCAACTTAAAGAAAAGTCTCTTGGCACCATGGCCGAAAACCAACAGGAAGTCAGCCATTTTGAATTAATCGTGTCATTTTGGCGCAATTTATGCCATTTCTTCGGCCGTTAATGCGGCCCGAACCGTAATGTGCACCGAGGTGTGTTATACATCGAAATTTGTGTCTCGAAGGATAAAAAAAAAAAAAAGAAGGTGGAAAATGTGCGTCTCGATCCTGCAACAATGGGCATTACTTTTCTCAGCTAAAAAGCGCGGCCCCCTTCATTTGATTGCTCCATATTTGACAGTTCCTACTTTCTTGAATATAATTGGCATGAATTAGCCCCCCTTCTTCTGATTGGTCAATATTTGATAGTTCTTATTTTCTGCAATAACTTTTCAATTGTTTGACATAAAGACTCGTGGGTGGTGTCATCAGACTCGGTTTTGAGTCCTTGACCATAATTGGTGCAAATTAGCCCCGCTCCTTCTTCTGATTGGTCAATATTTGATAGTTCCTATTTTCTGCCATAACTTTTGAATGGTTTGACATAAAGGTGGTGTCATCAGACTTAGGGCCCGATTTACTAAAGGTTTGCGTGTGTAAAAACGTGTGCAAACTTGACAGCACCCGCAAACCAAAGTGCCAGCTGATCTACTAACAGCGTGCAAAGAGGACTGCGTCTCTCAAATGCGCAAAATAGCACACGCAATACATTTAGTACTTTTGCCCTGATGAATAATCAATATGGGGCGTACCCACCAGAAATCGCTAAATACTGGGAGGGGAACATGCAAATATCTCCATTTACCATGCGCAATGAGATTTACCAAGCCTGAAAATTTTTGCGTGGATTGTGATTGCGTCTGTATTTAATACGTTCGAAAGGAAGGTGCTAATCTCCACATGCAAAAGGAGAAATATTTTATTTGAATGTTAAATCGAGTATTATTCAGCAAAAGGTTGCCACATTTTTTTATGTTTTCATGGAGAAAAAAGTGTTTCTCATTGTGCGCCTATACTTGTTCTGCAGTCATACCCCGGTGTTGTGCCGTATGCACCCCTGCCGTGAAAAGCACCCCCTCGTCTGACAAAAATGATATTCTCATTCCGTGTTCTGTTCATATTCTGTTGTCCATGTTCTGTTTAGCGTCCAGTTTTGTGTTAATGATTCATGTTTAAATGCGCTCATGGATTCGGGTAAAAAAAAAAAAATCGGGTGAATGGTTATTGATGTCATTAATTAATAGCCTGCTTACTGTGTTGTCTTCCATAATATTTGTAAATATATATAATATAAACTCTTAAGTAGGCAGCACGGTGGCTTAGTGGTTAGCACTGTTGCCTCACAGCAAGAAGGTCCCCGGTTCGACTCCCAGGCCCGGCAGGGGCCTTTCTGTGTGGAGTTTGCATGTTCTCCCCGTGCTTGCGTGGGTTTTCTCCGGGTACTCCGGCTTCCTCCCACAGTCCAAAAACATGCATATTAGGTTAATTGATGATTCTAAATTGCCCGTAGGTGTGAGCGTGAGTGTGGTTGTGAGCATGGTTTGTGTGTCTATATGTGGCCCTGTGATGGACTGGTGACCTGTCCAGGGTGTAACCCCTGCCTCTCACCTAAAATGAGCTGGGATAGGCTCCAGCAGACCCCCGTGACCCCGCAAGGGATAAAGCGGGTAAGATAATGGATGGATGGATGGATAAACTCTTAAGTATGTGTTTGTGTGAGTGTGTATATATAAATATATTGAAGTGTCAGTGTGTTGTTTTTTTTCTTGGTCTACTTATCATTGAATATACGAGGGGGTGCTTTTCACGGCAGGGGTGCTGAATACGGCACAACAATTTGCCTCTTCCACTAATATCTCTATAACTCCAACTCGTCAAATTTCATTTTGCGCTTGCAACTATATCCTGCTTTCCATCCACTCTCCATGGCGCAAAGTTTGCGCCGCAAACCGTAAGACGCGCAACACCTCATTTAAATACTGAGGTTTGCACCTGTTATCAATTGCGCACGCAATCTTAGTTGATCACCCGCAAACCACACAACAACAGCACACGCAAACTTTTTCAGTGCACACGCAATTTAGTACTCTTTATTTAGGATCTTAGTAAATCGGGCCCCTATTAGTTTTGTGTCTTTGACCTTTATTGGTGAAAATTGCACGCTGCTTGCAGCTTTAATTTTTTTTTGTAATTTTTTCCTTAGCTAAATTTCATAGACCTTCGTTTTTGTTCAAGAGTGAATTTTCTACCTTAGCTTAGATGCCCTTTGTTTGTTCTTTGTTAAAGAGTGATCTTTCGTTTGTTAACTTATATCCTAGCTTAGATTCATAGTTCTTGGTTTTTACCTCTTTAAGAGGGATTTGTGTTTGTAGCCAAATTATTTTATATAGGCAGGTTTTTCCTCCATACAGAGCGTTTTGTGTTTTTTTCTTTTTATTAGGTATTTTTCCCTCCTCCTTGGAGTGTTTATTGTTCTCTTTATAATCAGAGTATAGTGTCTAGTTTTGTCTATAGCCATTTGTTTGTCACTCGGTCCGAGGTCTCCGGTGGATTCAATAAAGCCTTTTGTTATCTAATATCTCTGCATTTGAGTCCTGCTTTGAGTCTCGGCCTGACAGAGTTAGGGCATCACTTTTGGACAAGTGTGCAACCAAAGCGATGTCATCATCAAATGTATAAAGTGCCATACCTTCACTGCCACACGTGATGTTGTTGGTGTATACAGAGAAGAGTATTGGGATTAAGCGAGAAATATCTGACCGACCTCGACTATGTGGACGATGTCGCCCTGACCACAGAGCACACAACATCTGCCCAGACCCTGCTCATCGCATTTGAAGAAGCCGCAGCCAAAGTCGGACTCAAGTTGAACTCAAAGAAAACAGAATGCAAGCTTATGAATGAGGACTCCAACCACCCAAGTATTACATCACGGGATGGATCACACAAAGAAGTCAAGGATTTTAAATATCTGTGTTCATATGTGGCTGACAGCAGAAAAGACTTTCTTGCCAGAAAGGGACAAGCCTGGAACACTTGCAACAAACTCCTTAGAGTCTGGCAGTCGGGAATTTCAACCTCCATCAAGGTCTCTTTCCTCAGGGCCTGTGTTGAAAGCATCCTATTATACGGTGCTGAGATCTGGACTATGAAGAAGGAACTACAAGACCGGCTCAACGGCACATACACAAGAATCCTCATGTGTGTCAAAAACATCTCCTGGAAAACTCATCCAACCAACGAACAGATCTATGGTGAACTGCCACCAATAACAACAACTGTAGCACGCCGTAGAGCAATGTTTGCAGGTCATTGCTACCGTGCTACGGATCAAGTAATATCCAACATCCTGCTATGGCGGCTCCCCCAATCCTCCAGAGGAACCAGGCCTCATACTTATCCTGACACAATCTCTAGGGACAAAGGACTTACACTCCAAGAACTGGGAGCAGCAATGGCTGACAGAACCCGATGGAAAGAAGTGACATCTAGGATCTTGACGACAGTCGAAGGATGATGATGATTGGGATTAAAACGCAATGTTGGTGGAGTCCAGTATTTAAAATGAGCTTTGTTGATTTAACCCCATTAAAAGACACCTGTGGTGGTCTATACAGCAGAAAAGTCTATCAATGCTTAAAAGCTGAAGACAAGTCCTTGAATAAAACCCTGGTGTGTAGATGTATGGAGTCTAGGTTCTTGGTGACACTGTCTAAAAGTATGAGGCTTGTTTTAATCTCAATCGCCGACCATGGTGTAAGTTAAAAAAAAAATGCAAGGAGCATCCATTGTTTACAAGGTTTCGTCTTCTCTTTATTCTTTTCCTGCATTCTTCTTTCTCGTCTCGTTTTATGCTGCCGGCTTTTTGCAAACAAACTGAGTTCATTGTTGCAGCAGTCATGATACCTGAACCTAAAGAGTCTAATCTTTGAAAAGATCAAGACCAGCCATCACTGGAAAAAGGCCTGAAATGAAAAAAGGGTGATAACAACAAAATGAAGCATTTACCAAAATTATCTATTTTTTTTCATTTATTTTGGATTGAAATATTAAGTTACCATTTATGTATCTTCACACGACTTGTCTGGAAAGATGTTGACAAGATGAAGAGCCTCAGCTTTTGGTTTGAGATTAAAACCTCTCCATCAGCTGCTGACAGACCCGAGACCTGCGACACAACTTTTAATGAACCAGAAACCTACGCTGAGTTGAACCCAGTCCGCCGAGGAAACCTCAACATGTGCTCCAAGGCCTCTAAGCAAAACCAATAGAAAATTAGGATCATTGTAACAGCTTTGCTATCGACAAATGCATCTGAAAACAGCTGAAACTACGGTGGCCGAGACCTGCCATTGCTAAAAATTAAAGAAATGCTGCAAATAAAAAGAAACGCTGCTGCAAATAAAATAAATGCTTTGCAAATAAAATAAACGCTGCAAATAAAAGAATCGCTGCAAATATAAAGAAACGCCGCTGCAAATAAAAAAAAACGATGCAAATAAAAAAGCCACAACGGAACTGAATTACCGGGGACTATTTTTGCTGATGCACCGGTTTTTTTTACGTGAGAGGAGGAGAAGAAGACGAAGAGGACGTAAGTGAAAAGGAAGAAATAAGAAGAGCGAGGAATAAGAAGAACAATGAACGAGAAAATAAGTGAAAAGGTTAGTGTTCAACGTCACTACGTGTAATTTTTTATGTGCAACACCGGTGCATCAGCAAAAATAGTCCCCGTTAATTCACTTCCGTTGTGGCTTTTTTATTTGCGTCATTTTTTTATTTTATTTGCAGCGGGGTTTCTTTATATTTGCAGCGTTTCTTTTATTTGCAGCGGCGTTTCTTTTTGTTTGCAGCGTTTATTTTATTTGCTAAGCGTTTTTTAAATTTGCAGCGGCGTTTGTTTCTGTTTGCAGCATTAGTTTTATTTTCAGCATTGGTGGGTCTCGGCCACCGTATGAAACAACGTTTGTGTCAAAGATTATATGTGTGACTTCATGACAGAAAGGTATACAAGTAAGGAAAACAATCATGGTAAACGATTACAGCGCGGGTTCATCTGATGGTGTACTCTCAGTGAAAACATGCTGACGACTGCTTTCTTAGCTTTGCCGGAGCTCTCTGACTTATCTCTAATTACACAGGTGTTTAAACCGCAGCTGCATCACTGCAGTTGTTGTAAACAGATTCCTCACCTGGACCCGTGAGCTGATATACAACCATTACAGTGAAAACAAAAAACCCAGTATCTACCTCTGTCAAAGAGCAATGTTGCGGAGGCTTGATTGACTTCAGCATCTACAAACTGAATTATGAGGAGACTCTGAAACCAACTAGCATGTCCATCACTGACTGGATTACCAGCAAGGAAAAGCAACATGAAACGTGGACTGGACCAGCCCCCTTACTCGCACTGAGTGGCAAAAACAGCTGCAACTAGTAGGGGAAACTGTGGAGAAGACGGGATAACAGCCGATTATCGGCTTAAATTAAAGGCAGTTGGACTTGACAGTGACCCGTACAGTTACCAAGAACCAGTGGTCCATGGACATTAATATTTGGTACAGTTACCAAGAACCAGTGGTCCATGGACATTAATATTTGGTACAGTTACCCCAAGAACCAGTGGTCCATGGACATTAATATTTGGTACAGTTACCAAGAACCAGTGGTCCATGGACATTAATATTTGGTACAGTTACCAAGAACCAGTGGTCCATGGACATTCATATTTGGTACAGTTACCAAGAACCAGTGGTCCATGGACATTAATATTTGGTACAGTTACCAAGAACCGGTGGT
This sequence comes from Cololabis saira, assembly GCF_033807715.1. Taxonomy (NCBI): domain Eukaryota; kingdom Metazoa; phylum Chordata; class Actinopteri; order Beloniformes; family Belonidae; genus Cololabis; species Cololabis saira. The sequence goes on along the minus strand of NC_084604.1, from coordinate 1,879,174 downwards.
CCATGGACATTAATATTTGGTACAGTTACCCCAAGAACCAGTGGTCCATGGACATTAATATTTGGTACAGTTACCAAGAACCAGTGGTCCATGGACATTAATATTTGGTACAGTTACCAAGAACCAGTGGTCCATGGACATTAATATTTGATACAGTTACCAAGAACCAGTGGTCCATGGACATTAATATTTGGTACAGTTACCAAGAACCAGTGGTCCATGGACATTAATATTTGGTACAGTTACCAAGAACCAGTGGTCCATGGACATTAATATTTGGTACAGTTACCCCAAGGACCAGTGGTCAAGCATAAGGGAGCCTGTCGAGCTCACCAAAAGCCACACTGAGCAGCTCTGCATTCTCCTTCCTGCCAGGATATCGCATTAAACAAACTCAGGGAACCCCACAGTCTCACCTGAGCTTGTTTAAACATCTTTGTTTGCTCAAGTCTGTTGAGTGAGTTTGAATTTCTGCAGACTCTCAGGCTTTGTTACTGAAAAGAGAAGTTTATAAATCACTTCCTGTTGATGTTCCTGTTACACTAAGGCAGGGGTCGGCAACCCAAAATGTTGAAAGTGGTGTTTTTGGACCAAAAACACAAAAAACAAATATGTCTGGAGCCGCAAAAAATGAAACATTTTGTATAAGCCTTAGAATGAAGACAACACATACTGCATGTATCTATATTAGTTAGAACAAAGTGGGAAATGTCGAGATTAATGTTGAAAAAAAAGTCGAAATGTCGAGAAAAAAGTCGAAGTGTCAAGAAAAAAGTCGAAATGTTGAGAAAAAAGTGGGAAATGTCGAGATTAATGTTGAAGTACAATCTCGAGAAAAAAAGTCGAGATGTTGAGAAAAAAGTTGAAATGTTGAGAAAAAAGTCGAAATGTCGAGAAAAAAGTCGAGATTAAAAAGGAAAGGAAAAAGGAAGAAAAAAAGAGGAAAAAAAGGAAAAAAAGAAGAAAAAAAGAAGAAAAAAGAAAAAAAGAAAAAAAAAGAAAAAAGAAGAAAGAAAGTGAGCAGATCGTGCTAAACTCAAGTTTGACTCCACAGTTGGACTTTTGAGGTGGTTCATCCGTTGTTTTGGCCTGGAGGACACAAAGAGGAGACCAGTATAGAGCTGCATCAGTCAGAGCTGCACTGATGCTTCTCTAGAACAATAGAAAAAAGGAAAAAAGAAAAAAAGAGAAAAAATTAAAAAAGAAGAAAAAAAGGAAAAAAAAGGACAAACATTTTTGAAAAAGCTCCAGGGGGCCACTAGGGCGGCGCTAAAGAGGTTGCCGACCCCCGCACTAAGGAGTAACCGCATGTACATATTCAAATAAATGCAATGCTGCAGACCAAGACGGTTTCCACACACAAACATGTGGACCTTGGCTACACGCAGCTCAAACACACCTCCAGAGCGGGCGTATGGCTTCGCACCCTGCTTTTTAATTACAGATATAAACTAAGCAGTCAAAGCGGACCTCACTCATTCACACATCTACACCCTGGACCCTCAACCTCTCTGTGAAAAGGGCAAAGATTTAGACAGTTGAAAAAAAAGACAAAGCTCGTCTTCCTCCGAAAGCAACCCCCTCCCACGCACACATCAGCTACACAATGATGGGGTACAATGGGATGATGTGTTCTTATGGCTGCTCGCCGGATGTGCCATCTTGTGCTGCGCTGCAGAACTTCCCAGCATTGTCTGCAGGCCGCGGCCTTTGTGGTCGAGCAGTGCTAATACCTTGCAGATATTTCACAGTGGGTGAGTGCTTTCTTTCCACCCGGGCTGTGGGGTCCGCTAGTTCCCAGGGTCAGCGAGCAGGGAGGCCCCGGGACTGACGGGGCTGACGGGGCTGACGGGGCTGACGGGGCTGAGGATGCTGCAGCTCCAGAGGCGGGGGAGGAGAGTGGCAGTGACCTGGATTCTTCATCACCATCGCCATTTCTACTGTATACAGGACTGTCTCAGAAAATTTGAATATTGTGATAAAGTTCTTTATTTTCTGTAATGCAATTAAAAAAACAAAAATGTCATACATTCTGGATTCATTACAAATCAATTGAAATATTGCAAGCCTTTTATTATTTTAATATTGCTGATTATGGCTGTTGCGTGTGGCCATGACTCTCTCTCTCTCAACACACAGCATTCTCCATCATCTAATTAATCTTGTCTCCTCCCATCTCAGAGTACCACACCTGGACTGGCACACCTGAACTGATTCCCATCAGCCTATACAACTCCTTTCTGCTCAGTGTGCCAGGAGACACAGACCAAGCAACACCAAACTGGATGCTCTTTTGTTAGCTTTTGCTTAATTTGATCCTTAGTTTAGTAGGAGGTGGAAAAAGTACAAAAATATTGTACTTAAGTAAAAGTACACATTTTCTGCTTGAAAATTACTTAAGTAAAAGTAAAAAGTACCCATTAAGAACATTACTTAAGTAAAAGTATAAAAGTACCTCAAATTAATAATAATAAAGTACCAAAAGTACATGGTGTAAAATGTAATTAAGTACAAAAGTAAAAAGTACAAAGTACAAAGTACAAAATTCAAAGTACAAAATTATTTTCTGCTGCTGTACCCCATTGGCCCCGCTGACAGGTACACCCTCAGCCTGTAGTATGCAGTGATAAAATTAAGCAACCCCAGCTGAAGGAGGATGAAGACTCTTGAACTGATTAAACTTTTAAATGCCAAAACCACCTTAGAAGGGGTGGAATGAAAGAATCTGCCCATGGACACGCGTCGGCTGCCGCTCAAGGTTGATTTATGGTTCCGTGTTACACCAACGCAGAGCCTACGGCGTAGGGTACGCGGCGACACGCACCGTACAGTGCGCTTCGCCGCGTACCTTACGCCGTACCCTACGGCGTAGGTCCGCGTCGATTTAACGCGGAACCATAATTCAGGCTTAAGTCCTCGACGCGACGGCGGTTCCTCCGGCCTTCCGGCCCGCCTCTGCGGCGCAACTCCCCCGGGAGATGCGTCTCCTTCCCCCCCCCCTCCTCCTTAGTTCAGCCGGCGTCTCCAGGTCCCATTTTTCCTTATAGTGAGTATTACGATTTCTGCTCAGTGTATTTATTTTTTGGGAGGTTGCTTAAATAAAAGCTGTTAAACTTGTGCTCTTTTGTTGGTGTCCTTCCTAATGTTGTGGTTTCCATTTTCGAGCCATATTATTTCAATGTTATTTGTGTGGAGACTGCAACATGATGGGGGCTCGAATTTGGCTTGAATTTGTTGGTGTTCACATTTGCATATTTTTTTTTAAGGTTTGGATTTATTTTGTCGACCTTAATTGACTGTAGGCCTTGTGTTTGCAAGGTATATTAATTGATTTCAGTAGTATTGATTGACTTAATTATATTGAGTTTCTGGAATTGGTTGTTTGCTTTTGTAGGCCTAGGGTTTGTGCAAGTTTGTGTACACCCCTAATTAGGACATCACTTCGTTGAGCAGTGGTTTTGAGCAGGGTTTGGCTTGCTTGGCTGTGTCTCATCGGCTGGCTATTTTTTTGCTTTAAATTGTATATTGTTTGCAAGCGTTTTGTGGTGGTCTTTGTGGCCTTAAGCCTATATTGCTTTTGCAATTTATTTTTGCGCTCTTTTGTCGCTTTGCGGTTTGCTAGTTCTAAATGGAGTTTAATTTAGATGAGTTTGTTAAGCAGCCTTCCCTTGATGTTTTTGTTAAATGCACAAAACATAGTTTAATTAAAATTGCTGATCACTACAATATCAAAGTCTCAAGTACTAAAGCTAGAAAGACAGTTAAATCTGAGTTGTGGGCAGCATTATTTGACAAAGGTATTTTGCCTGACCCCAGTATGGCCGCTTCTGGTACTTCACCTGATGCTGATCAGAGCGTTAGGAAGTTGGAGTTGGAGCTAGAGCTGCGCCGCATAGAGTTGCAGGACAAGGATAATGAGAGGGCAGCTAAACTTAAAATGAGAGAGATGGAGTTGGCAGAGTTAAGAGAGCAGACTAACCTGAGAGAGATGGAGTTGAGAGAGCAGACTAACCGAGAAATACGTTTGAAAGAGTTAGAACTCAATCAGCCAGCTTTTCATGTCAGTGTTGCACAACCTGATTTTGATATTAATAACTGATCCGTATGGTTCCTCCCTTTAATGTTAAAGATGTGGATAAATACTTTACTCTGTTCGAACGTACTGCTGACACTTTGAAATGGCCCAGAAATGTTTGGACATTATTGTTGCAGTGTGTGTTAACTGGGAAAGCCCAGGAGGCATATGCCACGTTATCAGCAGATGATTGTCTTGATTATGATAAGGTTAAAGCTGCTGTACTCAGGTCTTTTGAATTGGTGCCTGAAGCCGACAGGCAGAGGTTCCGCAAGTTTAGAAAATCTGACAATCACACATTTGCAGAGTTTGGCCGGGAGAAGGAAGCTCTATTTGACCCTTGGTGTCAGTCATCAAAAGTCACTGAGTTTGACCAGTTGCGTGAGCTCATTTTACTGGAGGAGTTTAAAAACTGCCTATCAGATAGGCTTGCAACCTATGTTAATGAGCAAAAGGCTAGTACTCTTTCAGCTGCAACTGTCCTCGCGGATGAGTATGTGCTCACCCACAAGGACAGTTTTGATAAATCTAATGTGTCCTCCGATCAGACTCTTCTCACATAGTCTCAGCAAAATCTTTTGCTAAATGGGAGGGTGAGGATAAGTCAGAAAAGTCAGAGGGTGGGGAGGGGGCAAGGGAAAGGCCCACCTGTAACTATTGCAAAAAAGTTGGTCACACCATAAATAGGTGTTACGCTCTTAAAAACAAGTCTCAACCACCTAAAACTGTTGCTTTGATTAAAGGTCAGTCTTCTCCATTGCCTGTTGCAGTAGAACCAGTGCGTATTCCAGACCCTTAGTTTCAGCCATTTTTGATGACTGGTTTTGTCTCTCTGACAGAGGGGGATGCTAGAGTACCTGTTAATATAATCAGAGACACTGCATCCAATCAGTCTGTGATCCTGGAAAATGTGTTGCCATTTTCAGAAAAGTCTGCTGTTAAATCAGATGTGCTGGTGAGGGGGTTTGATATGCAGTATGTAGGCCTACCGCTCCACAATATTTACCTTGAGTCTGACTTGGTTAAAAGGTGTGTTAAAGTGGTGCTCCGTGCGCAACTCCCAATCGAAGGTGTGACTCTTCTCTTGGGAAATGATTTAGCTGGTGGTAAAATGCTCATTAATCCTGAGGTTGTTGCTGTTCCTCTGCCTGAAAACTCTGACAACTGGGCGTTAAAATTTCCAAAAGTGTTTTCAGCCTGTGCCATGACACGTGCAAGGGCTGAGCATCAGAAACTGGAGGCTGAGGTGGAGCTCTCTGACTGTTTCCTGGTTGACTGTCCGGCTGCTCCACCTGCATCTCCAGAGGCCCCTACTCATTCTGTCGTGTTTCCTCAAATTGATTCTAAAATCTGCATGTCACGTGAACAGCTGGTTGCCGACCAGAAGAGAGATGCAACTCTAGCTCCTCTCTTTGAATGTGTGGTTTCAGGAGAGGGGTTAGAAGACGTGTCAACAGGTTTTTTCTTCAAGGATGGGGTGCTCATGCGCAAGTGGACACTTCCACGTCTGTGATGGTTGGGGGGTGGTGGAACAAATTGTTATCCCTCAAGCATATCGAAGCGAAGTGTTAAAACTAGCGCATGATAACTCACTTTCTGGTCATCTAGGGATTAACAACACTTTCGATCGCATCTTGCGATATTTTTTCTGGTCAGCTCTAAAAGGTGACGTGCGTCACCATTGCAGAACATGTCATATATTGCCAGGTTGCTAAAAGTCAGTTTATCTCTCCATATCCGCTCTATCCGATTCCTGTTATTGGTGAACCATTCGAGCATGTGCAAATTGATTGTGTTCGGCCTTTGCCTCGCACTAAAAGTGGTAACAAATTTCTGTTAACGATTATGTGCACGGCGACTCGTTTTCCTGAGGCCATACCACTTCGTTCTATGACAGCTCCGGCTGTTGTTAAGGCCTTAGTTAGGTTGCACAATCTGCCCAGGGTTCCAACTTTATGTCACGGGTTTTCTCTCAAGTCATGAAACAACTTAACATCACTCATTTGTGTTCTAGCGCTTATCACCCAGAAAGTCAGGGTGCCATCGAACGTTTTCATAGGACTTTAAAGTCTATGTTACGCACCTATTGCCTTGAGTTTGAAAAGGACTGGGATGAGGGTGTCCATCTCCTCCTCTTTGCTGCTCGTGAGGTGGTACAAGAATCCCTCGGCTTTAGTTCTGCCGAGCTGGTGTTTGCACACACAGTCAGAGGGCCTCTAAGGCTTTTGCAGGAGAAGTGGCTGGGTGACAGCAAACTTCAGAATCTGCTTGACTACGTGTCCAAATTCCGCTTTAAGCTTCACTGCGCTTGTGAGTTGGCTAAAGAAAACTTGGCAGTTGCACAGGGCAAAATGAAGCGATGGTTTGACAAGGACGCAAAACGCAGGACTTTTAGTCCTGGTGATAAGGTTCTCATTTTGCTACCCATTCCTGGCTCTGCTTTGCAGGCACGTTATGGTGGCCCTTATCTGGTTAAAAAGAAGGTGGGCGATCGGGATTACATCATTGACACCCCTGATCGACGGCGGCGGAGTAGACTGTGTCACATTAATATGTTGAAGCCTTATTTCGACAGAGAGTCCCAGCCTTATTCCAACCCTTCTGATGTGGCATCACCAGATACCAGTGTAATGGGTGAGCCGGCCAACACTGCCAGCTTTCCTCCTCTTGAATCTCAGGATGACCAGGATGAAATTGTAGGTATCTCCACTGATATCACCCATGGCCGACTTAAGAACTCAGTAATGCTTGCTAACCTTCATGATTGCCTTCCAAATTTGGTTCAGTCTCAGCTTGAGGATGTGATCAGTTTAATTGGTTCTAACCAAAGTCTCTTTTCAGATGTGCCGACCCGTACGCATGTGTTGCAGCATGACATTGATGTTGGTAATTCCCTGCCAATTAAACAGCATGCTTATCGCGTTAACCCTGACAAAAGGCTTCGTCTCCAAAAGCAGGTGAGCTACATGCTGGAAAGTGGCATCTCTGTACCTAGCACGAGTGCTTGGAGTTCACCCTATCTTTTGGCCGCAAAGTCTGACGGCTCGGACCGGTTTTGTACTGATTATCGAAAGGTGAATGGGGTCACAAAACCTGACTGCTTTCCTTTGCCTCGAATAGATGACTGTGTTGACAAGGTTGGCTGTGACAAGTATGTCACTAAACTCGATCTATTGAAAGGATATTGGCAGGTGCCGTTACCTCCAAGGGCTCAAGCTATATCTGCCTTTGTGACCCCTGACGTTTTTCTCGAGTACACCGTGATGCCTTTTGGTGTTAGGAATGCTCCAGCAACATGCTGCTACTGCTACTCCTGCTACAGTTCTGCTGCTGCTGTTACTCCTGCTACAGCTCTGCTGGTGCTGCTACTCCTGCTACAGCTCTGCTGCTACTCCTGCTACAGTTCTGCTGCTGCTGCTACTCCTGCTACAGCTCTGCTGCTGCTGCTACTCCTGCTGCAGCTCTGCTGCTGCTGCTACTCCTGCTACAGCTCTGCTGCTGCTGCTACTCCTGCTACAGCTCTGCTGCTGCTACTCTTGCTACAGCTCTGCTGCTACTGCTACTCCTGCTACAGTTCTGCTGCTGCTGCTACTCCTGCTACAGCTCTGCTGCTGCTGCAGCTCTTTGCCTGCTGTATCTGCTGTCTTTACCATCTCAACACTTTGGACTCCATCTGGAGTCCTCGCGTGTTATTTCGCATCACCTGCCGAAGCTAACGTTACACCAGCTAACTAACTAGCGGCTAAAACTACAAACAAACAAACACCATTGCTGCCGAAGCTATTCTCTGTCTCCCCAGCCACCATCCTACCACTCGCACTGCTAACCTCCTACCCGTGGGCCTGTTGCTGGCCTTGCATTGATCATCCCATCAGCCTGACCTCATCTTACCTGCTTTGACAATCCTGTCTCCTCAACGCTCCATAATCCTACTGAAGAATGGCGGTGGCGGTGACATAAGCATCAGCTATCATAAACATAAAAACTGAGCTACAAGCTATTGAACTTCTCGTCAGAGATCTTCTCCACCGACAAGAGGAGCTCTCCTCTCGGTTGGCCAGGCTGGAACAACCGGACTGTGACTCCTCCGCTCCCGGCTGCTCATCCTGGTCAACGGTGGTAAAAAGCAGAAGGAGGCTTTCTCTCCCCCTCTACAATCCCAATGAAGATGATAACATCCATCAGCTCTTCAATCACTTTGCTCCTCTCGCTGAACTCTCCGACGACTTAACGTCCTCTCTTCTTCATGCTCCCGAAGTTAAACTTTCATCCAAACGCTGCCTCTCACCCAGCAGTTGCAATTCCCGAGATAGCTCTCCCACTGTTAAACGTCCCCGACTTTTAGCTCCAGCATCTGCGTGCAGTAGTCCCAGGGTAAACAACACTTGTGCACCTGCTGGCACTGATACAGCCAACGCCCCCTTATCTGACCGTGAAGCCGCTTCCTCCCAAGGTGCTAACATAGCTAACACAGCTAGCCCGGTTAATCGCCAGCTCTCTCCTAAACTCGCCAAATACAGTAGCACCGAATATACTGACACAGCAGAAGTCCTGGTTTTAGGCGACTCTATTGTCAGATATGTTAAACTTCCGGGCGCTGTTACTTACTGTCTTTCTGGTGGAAAAGTAGCTGATTTAATTGAGCTCTCCCCAACACTGATTGACCTCCACCCCTCGGTCCATACAGTCATATTGCATTGCGGGGTGAATGACGTTATGTCCTCCAGACAATCAATCAAGCTGCAGCATGACATTGAATCGCTGGCCTTAACTATTGAGAGTTTGGGAAAACGCTGCATTCTATCTGGTCCCCTACCCACCTTATCGGCTGGATCTGAGCGCTTCAGCCGTCTCTTTGGCCTCCATCAGTGGTTAGATTATTTCTGCACAGCAACAGGCTAGGTTTTATCAGTAATTTTGATTCATTCTGGACTAAAAATTATCTCTATAAATCTGATGGCCTACACCCAAACCATAAGGGAACCAGGAAACTCACATCAAACTTTATCAACTTCATAGCCTCTAACCTGTCCTGACTCACCTCCCAGCATGATCCAAAGAAATTCACTTTGACACCCAATTCTGTTAGAGAGGGTCCTGCTACCTCATGGCCTGCCGTAACTCATTCAAATAAAAACTTCAATAACAGTTATAGTGTCCCAGAGCAACCCCACAGAATGGTTAATAACTTGCATCACCATGTCAGTTACATTCCTGTAATTATAAACCACAGGCCTCACAACCCTCCCTCCTACAGAAGTGCCAATCATGAAGTGCTATCTCACATCCAATGTCAGCCCAGTTCTGTACATCCTCCTCCCTTGCCTGTCACCTTTAGTCTTTTTAATGTTCGTTCGTTAGGGAACAAAACATTTATCTGCAATGATTTTATTACCTCCCATAATATTGACTTTTTTATGATTACTGAATCCTGGTTGGCAACAGATGACACTGTGCCACTTGTTGAAACAGCTCCCCCTGGCTACTTGTATTTTAACAAACCCAGGGCCTCAGGCAGGGGTGGTGGAGTGGTAGTGTTTTATAAAAACTGTTTTAAATGCTCAATGATTGATCTTGGTGTGTTTCTATCTTTTGAGTATTTGTGCTTTCTTTTAATTCAATTCAATTCAATTCAATTTTATTTATATAGCGTCTAATACAACAGAGTTGTCTCTAGACGCTTTACAGAGACCCATACCCAGAACATGACCCCCGAGCAGTTATTACATAAACAATGGCAGGTAAAAACTCCCCTAGTGGGAGAAAAACCTTAAGCCAAACAGTGGCAAGGAAAAACTCCCCTTTAGGAGGGAAGAAACCTTGAGCAGGACCAGGCTCATCAGGGGGGACCCTCCTGCCGAGGGCCAGACTGGTGGGTCAGGGAAGGCAACAGCACAGCAGGCAGGTGGAAGCAGCAACGGGATGACCGGGGGTGGGGACCGCAGGCCAGCACACAGCTCCCGAAGCTCCGGCCCAATCAGCAAGTCCCAGGTTGGGGTGCAGGGTCAGGAAAAGACTTGTGCTCCGTAATGCAAGCTACAAGCCACCCACGGCCACCTGCAGGACAAAAGAGAGAAAAGGGAGGAGAAGGGGGGGCCAGCAACGGGATGACCAGGGGTGGGGACCGCAGGCCAGCACGCAGCTCCCGAAGTTCCGGCCCAATCAGCAAGTCCCAGGTTGGGGTGCAGGGTCGGGGAAAGACTTGTGCTCCGTAATGCAAGCTACAAGCCACCCACGACCACCTGCAGGTTCCGGTGTCCGGCAAAGGATGCTGCAACATGGACAAAAGAGAGAAAAGGGAGGAGAAGGGGGGGCCAGCACAAGAAACCACAGGAGCGACTCTGACACACTAAAGTTTACACTACCTAGAGATTTACCAACACCAGCTAGAGGTTTACTAAACACTAACTATAGGCTTTACTAAACAGAAATGTTTTAAGTTTAGTTTTAAAGGTGGAGGTGGTGTCAGCCCCCTTAACCCAGATTGGAAGTTGGTTCCATAGTAGTGGCGCCTGATAGCAGAACGCCCGCCCTCCAAATCTACATTTAGATACTCTAGGAACTACAAGTAAACCTGCACTCTGAGAACGGAGAGCTCTGACAGGAACATAAGGCACTATCAGGTCTTGCAAATAATGCGGAGCTAAGCCGTTTTGGGCTTTATACGCAAGTAATACAATTTTAAATTGGATTCTGAATTTTACGGGTAACCAATGGAGCGACGCTAACACTGGAGAGACGTGGTCTCTCCTGCCAATTCCTGTCAGTACTCGTGCTGCTGCATTTTGGATCAGCTGGAGCCTATTCAGCAAATTACTTGGACATCCTGCTAACAACACATTACAGTAATCTAGTCTAGAAGATACAAACGCATGAACTAGTTTTTCTGCATCACACTGTGAGAGGATTTTCCTAATCTTTGCAATATTACGGAGATGGAAAAAGGCTATTTTACAAACCTGATTGACATATGGTTTAAACGACAAATCCTGATCGAAAATAACACCAAGATTTCTCACAGTTGCACTGGAAGCCATCGCAACACCATCTAATCCCTTCCTAAGATGCTCTGGACCAAGAATGATAACCTCTGTTTTATCTGAATTTAGAAGCAGGAAATTTCTGGACATCCAGTCCTTGATGTCCCTAAGACATGCCTGAAGTTTAACTAACGGTTCTGTTTCATCCGGCTTCATAGACAAATAGAGCTGCGTATCATCAGCATAACAATGAAAGTGTATGCCGTGATTCTGGATTATACTTCCCAACGGCTGCATGTATAAACTGAACAAGATTGGCCCTAGCACTGAACCCTGCGGAACACCATAACAGACCCTTGACTGTTCTGAAGAAACCTCATGTACATGAACAAACTGGAACCTGTCAGATAGGTATGATTTAAACCAACATAGAGCTGTCCCTTTAATCCCAACAACATGCTCTAACCTGTGCAGTAAAATGCCATGATCTATAGTGTCAAAAGCAGCACTGAGGTCCAGTAGAACCAGTATGGACACTAATCCCTTATCTGAGGCCATAAGGAGGTCATTCGTGACTCGAACAAGTGCTGTCTCTGTGCTATGATGCATTCTGAACCCTGACTGAAAGACTTCGAACAGATCATTTCTATACAAATAGTCACATAACTGGCTTGAAACTGCCTTTTCCAGAATTTTAGACACAAATGGAAGGTTGGAAATTGGTCTATAATTAGCTAAGGTGTCTGGGTCAAGAGAAGGTTTTTTAAGTAAAGGTTTAATTACTGCGACTTTGAAAACCTGTGGTACATATCCTAAACTTAGGGATAAGTTAATTTGGTCCAGTATTGTCGTACCAATAAGAGAAAAAATATGTTTGAATAGTCGAGTCGGGATGGGGTCTAACATACATGTGGTTGACTTAGCTCTATTAACGAGTGAAGTCAGCTCAGGGAGGTCTATAGGATCAAAACAGTCTAGAGACAAGTCAGAGCCTAGGGAAGTCGCTAAAGCTGAAGAAACACCTACAACCGGCTGGTTGATTTCTTCTCTAATTCTCGCGATTTTACTGTTGAAGAAGCCCATAAAGTCCTCACTACTGAGAGCTGCAGGAATGCACGGCTCAACAGAGTTGTGACTCTTTGTCAGCCTGGCTACAGTGCTGAACAAAAAACGTGGGTTACTTTTGTTATCCTCTATCAACGTTGAATAATAAGCTGTTCTGGCTTTGCGAATGGCTTTTTTATATACTATTAGAATATCTTTCCATTCACGATGAGAGTCTACAGACCTACAAGAGTACCACTTCCTTTCCATTTTACGCACGTTTTGTTTCAACATGCGGATATCTGAATTATACCAGGGAGTTAAGCTCCTGTGGCTAGAAACCCTCCTTTTCAAAGGAGCAACTTCATCTAAAGCTGAATGCAACAAATCAGCAGTGTTACTAGCAAGGAAATCAACATCTGCAGAGGTAGAACCCAGGTCACTGGCCTCGACTACATCACTATTTCGCACTGTCGTAAGATAAGCAATGGCCTCCCTAAATTTAACAATAACTTCATCAGACAAACATCTGCTAAAATAATACCTCCTATTTTGCACTTCAACATCAACAAAATTAAATTCAAACGTTATTAAGTAATGGTCGGATAAAAGGGAGTTTACAGGTGACACCAACAGACCATCAGTTTCAACACCGTAGGTGAGAACGAGATCGAGAGTATGATTAAAACAGTGCGTCGGTTTATCCACTTTTTGTGAGATACCCATTGATTCTAGAAGAGAATCGAAGGCTAATTTAAGATTATCGCTTTCAACATCCATATGAATGTTAAAATCACCCACTATGATGAATTTATCTGTGCTGATCAATAATCCAGAAAGGAAATCTGAAAATTCAGACAAAAACTCCAGATACGCACCAGCAGGGGGCCGGTACACTACCACTAACACAACTGGCTTCTCTGATTTCCGGCTCGGAAATTTCAGACCAAGCATGAGGCTTTCAAATGTATTATAGTTGCACTTAGGTTCAATTTTTGTTTGGAGACCGGAGTTATAAATTGCTGCGACTCCTCCGCCTCGGCCCGTGCTTCTAGGAATGTGATGATTAAAGTAGCCGGGCGGAGTTGATTCATTCAAACTAACATACTCTTCCTCCTGTAACCATGTTTCTGTTAAGCAGAAAATATCACTCCTGCTCTCTGTAATTATATCATTTACTAACAGAGACTTAGAGCTTAATGATCGTATATTTAGTAGTCCGCATCTAATTTTTCGGTCTGTAATTGGTACCAAATGTGCATTGGTTTTAATTTTTACAAGGTTATCTTGGTTAACGCCTCTATAACGCTGCACCTGGTGAACTTTTGGAGGGCGGGGAACTGCAACCACTTCTATTTTGCTAGGCACCTGGCCAGAGTCGCCAATATCATGTAATCCTACAGTTTTAGAGTCGCTAATTACATAATGCAATCCTACAGTTTTGTTGGCAGGCGTTGGTCCTTGAGAAGCAACAGATGTGTCGCTGAGTGGGGAAAAACGGTTGGACACATGAAGCGGGTGGTGGTGTTCTGTGAGCCCTTTAAGACTACCCTTCCTCCGAACCGTCACCCAGCTGCCCTGCCTGGCCGGCTGCCGGGGAGCTGCAGGGGAGCGGTTACGCTCAGCTGCTACGGGCCGGTCCGCAGAGGATTCTATCGGACTATGGTCTAGTTGGCCAAACCGGACCTCTAACTGACTAAGCCTCGCCTCCAGCCCTGTTAAACTACAGCTCTGCATCCTGGCCTGGACCCTGCATTGTCAGGCGGAGTGTCTAATAACATTGGCCAGATTTCTAGACATAAGAGCTGCACCATCCCGGGTGGGATGAATGCCGTCCCTTCTAATCAGACCGGGCTTTCCCCAGAATGTCTCCCAGTTGTCAATAAAGTCCACGTCGTTTTCTGAACACCACTGAGACAACCAGCGGCGGAGCGAGAGCATGCGACTAAACATGTCATCGCTGGTCAGATTGGGGAGGGGGCCAGAAAAACCTACAGAGTCCGACATGGTCTTGGCGTAGTTACACACCGAGACAATATTCATTCTGGTTACTTCCGACTGGCGAAGACGGGAGTCATTAGCTCCGACATTGATGATAACTTTACCATATTTACGATTACCCTTTGCCAGTAGCTTCAAATTTGCTTCTATGTCGCCCGCTCTGGCCCCCGGGATACACCTAACTAAGGTCTCTGGAGTCGGCTTCACATGTCTCACAATAGAGTCTCCAATCACCAGAGTCGGTTTCTCAACAGATGTGTCGCTGAGTGGGGAAAAACGGTTAGACACATGAAGCGGGTGGTGGTGTTCTGTGAGCCCTTTAAGACTACCCTTCCTCCGAACCGTCACCCAGCTGCCCTGCCTGGCCGGCTGCCGGGGAGCTGCAGGGGAGCGGTTACGCTCAGCTGCTACGGGCCGGTCCGCAGAGGATTCTATCGGACTATGGTCTAGTTGGCCAAACCGGACCTCTAACTGACTGAGCCTCGCCTCCAGCCCTGCAAATAAGCTACACTTTAAGCACTTACCGTCTTCACTAAAGGAGGCAGAGGAATAACTAAACATTTCACACACTGAGCAGGAAAGAGGTGAAGCGGTGGGAGCCGGAGCGGCCATGCTAAGATGCTAACGGAGGCTAACGGACAGAAAATGTATCGGTGATTGGTGACAGTGAAAGTTACGGAAGAGAAAATGAGCGAGTGTTGAAATAAAGACAGTAATGTACCAGATATAGTGCTATTTTACCAGAAAACAGTCTAAGTTTTAGATAAAAAGTCGGGAGAGATCTTTTTAAGAGGCTTGTCTGAAACACTATGTGTTTTAGTTTACAGGCCACCAAATTCCTCTGGTTTTATTAATGAATTTTATGAAATGCTCTCCATTATCATGCCAAAACACAAAGATATCTTGCTTTTAGGTGATTTTAACATCCATGTGTGCTGCCCTAACAATGTTTTAGCTACCGATTTCTTAAAATTACTTCATACTTTTAACCTTTCTCGTGCTCTGACAGGACCTACGCACAATAAGGGACATGTTCTTGACCTAGTTTTATATCATGGCATTCTAATGAGTGATGTTGTATGCCTAGAGAGTGTGGTTTCTGATCATAAATCACTTCATTTTCATACTTACGTTCAGAATATTAACAACAATAACAACACTATTCCTTCATACTCTCGCACATTTAACTCTACTTCAGCTGCTAAATTTTATGATGCCTTTGCCTCTGCTGACCTTGGTTTTAACTCTTCTGTGAATATTAATGATGCCACTACTAATTTTAATTCAACATGTAAAAATATTCTGGATCTTGTGGCTCCTTTAAAAATCAAAAAATATAAAACCACACCTCAGCCTTGGCTAACAAATTATATCAGATCACTGAAACAGTTGTGTCGTAGAGCTGAAAGAAAATGGAAGGTTTCCAAAAAGCCTGCAGACCACCAAATTTTAAGAGATTTAATGAAGACTTTTAATTCCGCAGTGAAATTGGCAAGAGAAAAATATTATAATGACCTCATCAACAACCATAAATCTAATCCCAGACTCCTTTTCAATGTAGTAAGCTGTACTTCAAGCCCACCTCCTGCCATTATTGAACCGTCAACTGACAAATGTGAACAGTTTCATTCTTTCTTTGTAGATAAAATCAAAAACATCCGAAACAATATCTCACTTACTGTCCTGCCTGTCTCTGAACCCTCTCCTCCTAGCATCAATCGTACCTTAAATTCCTTTGACCTTCTTACGATAGAAAATATCACTGACAAAATTTCCAAAATGAAAAACTCAACTTGCTCTCTCGATGTCATTCCTACCCACTTCCTAAAAGAAACCCTTGCCATAACCTGTCCGATTCTGATGGAACTATTCAACTCATCGCTCTCATCTGGTCTTGTTCCTGATTATTTCAAAATGGCAGTCATACAACCTCTCCTTAAAAAACCCTCACTAGACCCAGATATCCTCAATAACTTCCGGCCAATCTCAAAACTACCATTTATCGCTAAAGTTTTAGAAAAAGTAGTGGCAGATCAAATTATTTCTTTTATGAACGGTAATGACCTCTTCGAGAGATTTCAGTCGGGTTTTAGAGCAGGTTTTAGCACAGAAACAGCACTTCTTAAGGTTTTAAATGATCTTCTTTTAGCAGCTGATCGTGGTCAACGCTCTGTTCTACTCCTGTTGGATCTATCTGCGGCTTTTGACACTGTTGATCATAATATTTTATTTGAGCGTCTTAAAAATTGGGTGGGCATTTCAGGGTTGGTTTTAGATTGGTTCCGTTCTTATCTGTCCGAAAGGTCTTTCTGTTTACAAATTGGTCATTTTCAGTCATCTTCATCATCATTAGATTATGGAGTTCCTCAAGGTTCTGTTCTCGGTCTATTACTGTTCTCCATTTACATGCTTCCTCTAGGTCATATTATTACAAAACACAATATTAAATACCATTTCTATGCCGATGATACACAATTATACCTTTCCTTTGATAATAGCAACTCCAATCAACTAAATAACCTCCACATGTGCATTGCAGATATCTATAACTGGATGGCATCAAACTTTTTACAATTTAACTCAGAGAAGACAGAAACCCTCATCATAGGCCCAGACTCATCACAAAATCATATTTCTTCCCATCTTGGTCTCCTTTCATCCAACATCACCACTTCTTGTAGAAACCTCGGTATTATTTTTGACAAACACCTCAATTTCGACCAGCATATAAATTCCGTTGTCCAATCATGCTTCTTCCATCTTAGAAAAATATCCAAAATCAGGTCATTTCTTTCATCTAAAAACTTAGGGACAGTTATACATGCATTTATTTCATCCCGGTTAGATTACTGCAATTCACTTTTTTCATGCCTCACTCAGCAAAATCTAAATAAACTACAGTTAATTCAAAATGCAGCAGCCAGACTCATTACCCGGTCCAACAGGAGAGAACATATCACACCAATTTTAAAGTCCCTTCACTGGCTCCCAGTCCGTTTTAGAGTGGTTTTAAAAATTGTAATTATTACTTTTAAGGCTCGTATGGGGCTAGCTCCTGATTACATAGCTGACCTCCTGACCCCATACGAGCCTGAACGCACCCTGAGATCCTCTGGTGGGTCATTCCTGGCCAACTTAAAGACCAAGGGTGACCGGGCCTTTTCTGTTTTAGCCCCTCGCTTATGGAATGACCTGCCGGAGGAGATCAGGGTAGCTAACACACTGTCTTCTTTTAAGTCACTTTTAAAAACTCACTTTTTTAGACTTGCTTTTAACTGATTGTATTATTTGTCTGTTTTTATCTCTCAATTTTGTCTTAATATTGTACCAATTGTTTGTTTCCTGTTTTTAATTGCATGTAAAGCACTTTGTGACTTGTTTTGGAAAAGTGCTCTATAAATAAAGGTATTATTATTCTTATTATTATTCCAGCATTTGGTCAACACAGTTCTGTCGGGTTTATCGGGCTGCGAGGCTTATTTGGATGACATCGTTGTTTATTCCGCTACATGGGATGAACATATTCGACAACTACAAGCAGTGTTTGGCCGGTTGAGTGAGGCTTATTTCACTTTGAATCTTGCCAAGTGTGAGTTTGGGCAGGCTACAGTTACATACCTCAGCAAAGTTGTTGGTCGGGGTCAAGTTAAGCCTGTCCATTCTAAAGTGGAAGCCATCCTTTCGTTTCCTCCTCCTGTCACTCGCCGTGGTCTAATGCGGTTCTTGGGAATGGCAGGATACTATCGCAGTTTCTGCAAAAACTTCTGCCGTCGCAGCCCCGTTGACCGACATGTTGAGCCCAAAAGTACGGTACAAATGGTCTCCGAGCTGTCAGCGTTTGTTTGATGGTATAAAAGCCTTGCTAACTAATGCTCCAGTTCTAGCTGCACCGGCGTTCGAGCGGCCGTTTAAACTTGCTGTGGATGCAAGTGATGCGGGGGCGGGTGCTGTCCTTCTTCAGGATGGGGATGATGGGATTGAGCAGTCTCGTATTACTCCAAAAAGTTTAATCGACATCAGCGTGTGTATTCCACAGTGGAGAAAGAAGCGCTGGCGCTTGTTTTGGCCCTACAGCATTTTGAGGTTTATGTGGGTTCCTCCAATGAACCCACCCTCGTTTACCATGATCACAACCCTCTCGTTTTCCTGAACCAGATGCGGAACACCAATCGGAGGTTGATGAGATGGTCTGTCTTTTTACAGTACTTCAATGTGGAGGTCAGGCATGTCCGTGGCAAAGATAATGTCCTGGCCGACACATTGTCACGCTCCTTTTCTGATGAGTGAATGACCTCACGTTGCACTCCCGGTATTCACCATCATAGGGTGGGGGTGTTGCGTGTGGCCATGACTCTCTCTCTCTCTCTCTCTCTCTCTCTCTCTCAACACACAGCATTCTCAATCATCTAATTAATCTTGTCTCCTCCCATCTCAGAGTACCACACCTGGACTGGCACACCTGAACTGATTCCCATCAGCCTATACAATCCTCTCTGCTCAGTGTGCCAGGAGACACAGACCAAGCAACACCAAACTGGATGCTCTTTTGTTAGCTTTTGTTTAATTTGATCCTTATTTTAGTTTGGGCCTGGAGATGGCCGGTAGTCTTTATTTTAGGTCGTTTGCTCATTTGTTTGTAGTTAGTTGGGTTTTGAGTTAGGGAGGGGGGTCCAGCTTCGACGTTCCTTTAAAGGGGTGGGCTGTGCCCCCCCCCCCCCCCCCCCATGCTCCTTAGTTCAGCCGGCATCTCCAGGTCCCCTTCTTCCTTATAGTGAGTATTATGATTTCTGCTCAGTGTATTTATTTTTGGGAGGTTGTTTAAATAAAAGCTGTTAAACGTGTGCTCTTTTGTTGGTGTCCTTCCTGATGTTATGGTTTCCATTTTCGAGCCATATTATTTCATGTTATTTGTGTGAAGACCGCAACAATGGTTTACAGTTTAAGATTAAGATTCCCAGAATATTCTAATTTTTTGAGATAGGATATTTGAGTTTTCTTAAGCTGTAAGCTATGATCAGCAATATTAAAATAATAAAAGGCTTGCAATATTTCAGTTGATTTGTAATCAATCCAGAATGTATGACATTTTTTGCATTACAGAAAATAAAGGACTTTATCACAATATTCAAATTTTCTGAGACAGTCCTGTACTCTTATAGCCTATAGTTAATCAAGTATATTGTTATATCATTGCTGTCTATTGTTCTCTATTATATTGTAGTATTATTGTAAAGTAATGATGATGTAATATAATGTAACTGTACATTATAATTACTTCTATTATTAAGGCTGTCAGTTTAGCGCGTTAATTAGATTAATTAATTACACTGCTAATTAACGCGTTATGAAAATTAACGCAATTAATTATGAGTGGCATAATGCGCAAGCATTTTAAATGTGTCCCATTGAGGGACCCGTAGTAGCTGCTGCTGGTCAAACTAACAAAGCAGTGACAGACCTGGACGACTCAGGGGAGACTCAGCAAATCTTTGCTAGGGCCTTTGAACAGCAAGTTTATGTATAAAAAGAAAAGAAGACAGGACAATCAACAAGAACGCGGTGATTTGTACATTTTGTAAAAAGGAATGTTCCTATCAGCGGAGCTGCTCCAGCCTGAATTATCATTTAAACGCTAAACATGTCCGGATAAGTTCCACTGTAAACGTTACAGCTACTAGTACTTGAATCGCTGTATTGAGTCAGCTTTAGTTTTAATTTTGAATTGAGAGTCTGCTTAAGTGCCTATTTGAGACTCAGCCTTATTTTATTTCAGAATTTTATTTAACTGTATTTGTATTGCATTTTTGAATAATGCACCTGGCCTAATTGGTTTGCTGATGTGCTTAAACTTTTTCTTTTGATTTTCATTTATGAAACACTTCACCAATAAAAATGTGGATTTCAAATCTTCTCTTCTTAGTGTATTCAATTGATTAGTCATGCACTGCAATTTTGTAATGTCCTAGAATTAAAATTATTTATTTGGGGACCTTTATGTTCAAAATAAAAATCATCAAATCAAATCAAAAATGGCATAAACGTATGTGAGCACTTTGTAATTAATTGATCTTCTGCTTTCATTTTCCATAAAATGTGACCAGCTCGACAAAAACGTCAATGAACGTTGCAGTGAACAGCTGGTTGAACCTTCTTTGGCAGCAGCGACTTGGACAAGATCTTACAGCATCTCTGGTTGCAGTGCAGATGTGTACCGCGGTTGGACGAATCAGTATCCAGATGGGCATCGTGGGCTCTGGACCAAAGATGGAGAGGATCCTGCATACTGTTATCAGCAGCGAATCCAACGTCCGTGGATCTCTGTGATGGTCAGGGTTTGGTTGACAAAGCTGGCTCCCTCTTCTCTGATGGTGCCATTGAAGTACAGTAATCCCTGGCTATAACGCTGTTCACCTTTCATGTCTCGCTGCTTCACGGATTTGCATTGTGCATCGTGTTCTGTATTCTGATTGGCTAAACAGTCTCCCCGCTTCTTCACTTCCTGTGTCAATAACGTTGGTTTCTTAGCAACAAGCTGAGAACGGCCAATGAGCTTCAGCAGCTGCTCAAGAACCTTTGATGAATCGTTCATTACAGTCTCAGATATAATCCATGGTGGCATGTCGGTTTATAAGAATCTTTTTGCCCAGAAGAACAAAGAGCGACAACAACGACCCGTAACTATGTTCTTCTCTGGTAAAAACACACCTGCACCGTGGCTTTAGGAGAAAAAGACGCTACAGAGCGAGTCAGGATGCAGCAGCATCAGAAGAGCAGGGAAATACGCGCCAGTTACAATTTGTCCTATTGTACTTATTAGGGCCCGAGCACTAACAGTGCGAAGGCCCTATTGTATCTGTAGGAATTTTTTTTTCTTCTCGTTTTTCTCGTTTTTTTCCTTCTTCCGACGAAATGAGGGCCTTTTTGCCCCCCAAAAGCCAGGCCTGGCGAAAATTTTCATATTTAATGGTTTGCATTAATGGGCGTGGTAAAATGTCTCAACAGCGCCCCCTACAAAACTTTGTGCCTCAAGCCCCACAATACGGTGTGACGTACATGCACGAAAATTGGTACACACCTGTATCATATCGCAACTTAAAGAAAAGTCTCCTGGCGCCATAGCCGAAACCGAACAGGAAGTCTGCTATTTTGAATTAATCGTGTAATTTTGGCGCAATTTATGCCATTTCTTTGGCCGCTTCTTCGCCCGAACCGTAACGTGCACCCAGATGTGTTATACATCAAAATGTGCGTCTCGATCCTGCGACAACATGCATTACTTTTCTCAGTCAAAAGCGTTACCGTGGCGACGATAGACGCCAAAAAGCGCGCCCCCCCTTCATCTGATTGGTCCATATCTGATAGTTCCTACTTTCTGCCATAACTTTTGAATGTTTTGACATAAAGAGTCGTGGGTGGTGTCATCGAACTCGGTTTTGACTCCTTCACCTTAATTGGTGCAAATTAATTCAATTCAATTCAATTTTATTTAGCGTCTAATACAACAAAAGTTGTCTCCAGACGCTTTCCAGAGACCCAGAACATGAACATAAACCCCCGAGCAATTATTACATAAACAATGGCAGGTAAAAACTCCCCTAGTGGGAGAAAAGCCTTAAGCCAAACAGTGGCAAGAAAAACTCCCCTTTATGAGGGAAGAAACCTGGACCAGGACCAGGATCATAAGGGGGGACCCTCCTGCCGAGGGTCGGGGACGTCAGCAGCACACAGCAGGCAGGTGGAAGCAGCAGCGGGATGACCGGGGGTGGGGACCGTAGGCAGGTGGAAGCAGCAACGGGATGACCGGGGGTGGGGACTGCAGGCAGGTGGAAGCAGCAACGGGATGACCGGGGGTGGGGACCGCAGGCAGGTGGAAGCAGCAACGGGATGACCGGGGGTGGGGACCGCAGGCCAACATGCAGCTCCCAAAGCTCCGGCCCAATCAGCAAGCCCCAGGTTGGGGTGCAGGGTCGGGGAAAGGTTGAGAAGGGGCAGGGCCAGGGAGAGGAGTCTTGACGGACAAATCTCTCCCCCGCCTGACCGGGCCGTTACCCTGCCCCTCTCACTCCCACGCTGCAGGTTCCGGTGTTGTGCATTCAGAGATGCTCTTCGCCACCAGCAGAGGATGCTGCACCATGTACAAAAGAGAAAAAAAGAAAAGGGGGGCCACCACAAGAAACTACAGGAGCGATGGACAAAAATGATAGCTATGAGATACTTATATAAATAAATAAATAAAAATGGAAATGGAGAAGAGAGGAAGAGAAGAGCAGCATAGGCCTATAGCAGCATATCTACCACAAAGCTATATTTGAGACTAACTATTATAGTCTTGTTCTATAGCTGCAACTATGACTACTGACTCTAACACACTAGAGTTTACCGTACCTAGAGATTTACCAACACCAGCTAGAGTTCAATTCAATTCAATTCAATTTTATTTATATAGCGTCTAATACAACAGATGTTGTCTCTAGACGCTTTCCAGAGATCCAGAACATGAACATAAACATAAACATAGAGGTTTACTAAACACTAACTATAGGCTTTACTAAACAGAAAGGTTTTAAGTTTAGTTTTAAAGGTGGAGGTGGTGTCAGCCTCCTTAACCCAGATTGGAAGTTGGTTCCATAGTAATGGTGCCTGATAGCAGAACGCCCGCCCTCCAAATCTACATTTGGAGGGCAAATTAGCAACAAATTAGCCCTGCCCCTTTTTCTGATTGGTCGATATGTGATAGTTCCTATTTTCTGCCATAATTTTTGAATGGTTTGATATAGAGAGTCATAGGTGGTGTCATCCGCTAAATGTCCAGGCCTGAAGAATCTACATGCAAGTCATACAAGCTTCCACTGCAGCCTGAACGTACACAAGGGTGGAGGGACATTCATCGCTGCTTGCAGCTTTAATTGTATTTTTTTTCATAATCATTTTTCATTTTCTCCCGTTCAAATCCAGTTACTCAGGTCGCAGTGGGGCGGGGCTGATCTCTGAAGCCTTGTATAATAATAATAATGTATAATAATATAATAATAAAAAGATTTCACTTATCACGGGTTCTTTTTGGAACATAACCTCAGCAAAAAAGGGATTACTGTACTCTGAAGGTTTAGAGCCACGTCGGCTTCCTTCAAGACCACGTGTCCCAGGGACGTCCATGAAATTTCCAACAAGACAATGTAAAACCACATTCTGGACACATGACGAAGCTGAAGGAGAAGACGGTCCTGGACTGGCCTGGAGAAACAATCGTGAGCCTGCTAAACTAGACTTTAACTTAGAATACTGGAAAAGGTGATCTTTGCAAGTGTTAACCCTTGTGCTATCTTCGGGTCAATGAAGGAGGAAGGGAAGAAGGAAGGAAGGGAGAAAGAAAAGAAGGAAAAAAAGAAGGGAGAAAAGAAGGATGGAAGGAAGGGTGAAAAGAAGGAAGGGAGAAAAGAAGGAATGGAGAAAAGGAGAAGAGAAGGATGGAAGGAAAGAAGGAAGGAAGGAAGGAAGGAAGGAAGGAAGGAAGGAAGGAAGGAAGGAAGGAAGGAAGGAAGGGAGGAAGGAAGGAAGGGAGAAAACAAGGAAAGAAGGAAGGAAGGGAGAAAAGAGGAAGGGGAGAAGGAAGGAGAGAGCAGGAGGAAAGAAGGAAGGGAAAAAAGAAGGGAGAAAATAAGGAAGGAAAGAAGGGAGTTAAGAAGGAAGGAAGGAAGGAAGGGAGAGAGAAAACAAGGAAAGAAGGAAGGAAGGAAGTAAGGAAGGGAGGAAGGAAGGAAGGAAGGGAAAAAAGAAGGAAGTAAAGAAGGGAGTAAGGAAGGAAGGAAAGAAGGAAGGAAGGAAGGAAGGAAGGAAGGAAGGAAGGAAGGAAGGAAGGAAGGAAGGAAGGAAGGAAGGAAGGAAGGAAGGAAGGAAGGAAGGAAGGAAGGAAGGAGAGACCAGGAGGAAAGAAGGAACAGGAGAATTAGGTCATTTTAACCCAAAGACAGTACAAGGGTTAAGTTCCAGTGAACTTTTTAGTAAGTTAAACAAAGCAAAGTTTGTCCCGAGTGCTTGTGCCGTCTGCTGAGCTGAGACTAGAGGAACTGAGAGGAACTGAGAAGAACTGAGAGGAACTGAGAGGAACTGAGAGGAACTGAGAGGAACTGAGAAGACCGACAGAGGAACCGACTGTGGGAGTCAAGAGGAACGCTGCCCCAGGCCTATGGAACCACATTTTTCACCGATGTCATGGAGAATTCTTTTACTAATGAGCTGAATCCATGGGTCATCAAGTCAAAAGCAGGAGGGAGTTGCTCCTTTGTGTAATTAAATCATGGACAGCTTTGTAGTTGTAATGACTGGCTCACTAAGCCTACTGTAGTCTAGTGCAAAAGGAAAGTAGATCTTTTCAGTCTGAGCCAAGAATTAGATGGACTTTTCTGTTTTAGTTGGACATGCAGGTGGCGCTTCATCATTCGTGAAAGTAGGAGTGAAATTAAGATTCATTAAGCAGCTGGAGTTTCCCATCCAAAGCAAACATTCATTTCAGGTGCAGAGAGCAGTTTCTCAACCAGAACAACGATGGGGGCATGCTCACCGTAAAGCTCCCCGTCATCTGTGGAGCAGCTGCTAATTAGGCACTAACATGCGCTTATCCCCAGACACAAACGTTTGGAAAGAGACTTTCTTCTACAAGCTGTGGGCTCACTCTTCTCATTTACTGCTTGTCCAGCAGATAACAAGGAAACACAAACAGTTATGGACATTTTGTGTCGGTTAAAACAGAAGGTGAGCTATGACAGTTATTTCTCAGTTTATGTTTTTATCTTCATTGACTACGTTTACATGCAGTCAAAATTCGGGTTATTGTTAATATTCCGGTTACTGAAACATTGGGAATATTCCGTTTACATGGTAATTAATCATTCAGGATATCTGGATCAAACCAGCGACGCACGGAGAATATCATGACGCAATTCCCGTCATTTCCGCTTCTTCTTCCTGTATCCAAATTCAAAACAAATGCTGCCTCGCGCAACTCTCACCTTCTTGTAAATCTTCTATCCCGGTACTTTCTACCGTCTACAAATGCAGAAATGTTCATATCCTTCATTACATTTATGAAGTGATTAGTCTCCTCCTGGTCTTGGTTTCTCCGTGTTTATAAGAACTTCCTGGACTCAAAAGACCAGGATTCCTTGTGAACAGCGCATGTGCAGAAAACAAATTCCTGTTCCGTTTGATGGGGATATTCCGTTTGGCGTTTACATGACCCAATATTCAGGTTTTAAAAGGAGTAACCCAGGGCTCATATTGGGGTTTTTAAAAACCTGAATATGAGCAAAGTCTGGTTATTCAAAGGGGTTATTGGTGTTTACATGGCCGTGCAAATTCGGGTTATTGCCAATATTCGGCTTTTAAAAGGGTTATTGATGCATGGAAACACAGTCATTATCCACCAACGCATCAATTTTCTACCAGTAATCAAGGTGTGTGTGTGTGTGTGTGTGTGTGTGTGTGTGTGTGTGTGTGTGTGTGTGTGTGTGTGTGTGTGTGTGTGTGTGTGTGTGTGTGTGCGTGTGTAATAAACCAAACAAAGCTCTACCTGAAGTGTACGCGGCTCGGGAAGAAGCAGCCAGGGATCCCGCGGCGGCGGACCGCGACCCAGGCAATCCCCGGCCACCCGGTCCGGGCCGGACACGCGGCCAGGAGGCCCTCACTCTTCAGGCCAACGACCCCCACCCGGCAGGGGGCCAGCCTGCCCGGAGAGACAGAGCCGCCCCGGCCGCCGACGCGGGCAGGCGCACCCGCCCCCCACGAAAGTGGCCCTCCAAGACCAGAGGGGCGCCCCGCCGCAGAGGCAGCGGGGGGGACCGGAGACGGGCCCGGAGAGAGGGAACCCCCCAACAATGCGACACCCGTGCAGGCCCGACAACGGAGGGCCCCAGACCCAGGCATCCCATTCATTAATTCATTCATTCAACTATCCGATATCTATACTAATAATAATATGATATACTATACATAATAATAATATTAATAATAATACTAATAATAATAATAATAATAACCATCTTTGTATAATATAATATTGATAAATTATTAAGTTTTGTTGTCCTGCCAATGGAGGCCCAAATCCTCCATGGCAGGACCCTTCCATACCGCATTCTCACCGACACAGACACACAATCACGCACCGTTTCCCCCTCCCCGGGGGGGTCCAGCACCGCCAGAAGGCGCCCCAGGCTGCACGGCGAGCCCCGCCAGGCCAGGGTATCCCGACCCACCTATCCCAGGCCGGTGAGGGAACTCGGGTGATGTGGGACCCCCTCCCGCCCCTGGTGTTGAGTGCATGTGATTAATGCCATAAAAACAGGGAGGGGGAGGGCCAAGTATCGATTTGACACCGACCCCCCCCCCCCCTCCCGAACTACGTGTCCTTGTCAAATGTCTTTATTAAGTGTTGAATGTGCAGTGTCTATTTTGCTGTTAAAACCGTGAGGCGGGGAGTGCCGGGCCACGCGGGACAATGCCCCCCACGACCTGGACCCCCCTCCCATTCATACTGACAACATAAGACATAGACACCTGGGAATGGTGCCACCCCGCCGCCGCGCCCGCCCGTGCACCCCCCGGTCAGGGGAGGCCCGATCCCCGGACCCGGCCCCACCCCCCCCCCCCCGAGGCCACCCCGGCGGACACCCCAAGGGTCACGGAGTCCCCACATCCGCAGGGGCACTCGTCCCCCACCCAGCGACGGAGGACCAAGGCAGCAATGCCCCCCCAGCGCAGACAGCCACCCCCCACCCAGGCAGGGCCGGGCCCTCCGAGTGGGACCCCCACGTCCACGGCCCAGCCCCCCCCGGGAGACCCGGAGACGCCCAAGCCACAGCCCCCCGCCCGAGCCCCCCCCAGCCACCCCCCCCACCGCCATGAGGCAACCCCCCCCACAGGCCCCCAAGGCCCCCACCGGCCAGGGACAGGGCCCCACGGCCCCCCCACCGCCCCCCAGGGGCCACCAGAGCCGACCCCCAACCCCAAGGGCTACGAGATCACCACCCCCCCGCCCCCACTAGGTAACGAAGCCAATAATCGGGGACCAGAGAGAGTGCAATTCAGCCGAATGTTGTTCAGTGGAGGCAGACATTATCTCACTACTAATATGATCTGATAAAAGATTCCTAAAATGGTTGATACATAAACTGGATTTTTGTTTCCAATTTACTAGAATGGTTTTCTTTGCGATACATAAGGCAGTGAGGACCCGGTGTGTCCAATTAGGTTCTATTTCAATGTCTCCCAGGTGACCTAATATACATACCGTGGGGCACACTGGGATTCTGTAGTTGATCCATGTGGATAAATCCTCACAAATCTCCTTCCAGAACCTCTGTACCGGTGTACAGAACCATAAAGCATGCATATAATTATCAGGAGTGTACTCTGTGCACTGTGAACAGATATTAGAGGTGACAAAGCCCATCTGGAACATCCTTTGTCCAGTATAATGTATTCTATGAAGAACTTTGTACTGTATAAGTTGTAAGTTTGGGTTTTTAGTCATAGTAAACGTATTTAAGCATATTTGTGACCAAGAAAACTGGTCGGTATTCAGAGAGAGATCCGCCTCCCACTTGGAAATCGGGAGAGAGACTGAATCGTCCAGTTTAGACACTAACCTGTAGAGTTTTGATAACAACTTTAAAGTGCTTAGGTTCAATAAATCTATTATCTTAGCGGGAAGTTGTAGGTTTAATTGACTAATTTTATATGTTTTATTTATTATGGCCTTAAGTTGTTGATACTCTAAAAATGTATTCCTGCTAACTCCGTATTGAACAATAAGTGTATTGAAAGGTACAAACTGTCCTCCTACAATTACGTGCTGTAAGTACCGTATTCCTTGATCTCTCCATTGAACGAAATTAACCATCTTTTTATCATTTTTCACGATGTCTGGGTTGAAAGGTGAAATTTTAGCTACTTTAAGAAATTCCCACCAAGCTGATAAAGTTGTGCTAATATTAATGCTTTTGAAACATTGATGACGTTTGATACTTTGACTAATAAATGGTAACTCTGAGATTTCTAGTTTGTTGCAAAACACTTGCTCTGAGTCCAGCCATTGACTATCTAAAGGATGATCTTTTGACCATTTCACAATATACTGTAATTTATTGGCAAGGAAGTAATACTGAAAATTAGGTAGCTCTAAACCTCCATATTCTTTAGATTTTTGCAATGTCTTTAAACTAATACGTGGAGTTTTATTTTTCCACAGAAATTTTGAAACACATGAGTCCAACGATTTAAACCAGGAAAGAGGGGGTTTGCATGGTATCATTGAGAAAAAATAATTTACTTTTGGTAAAACCATAATTTTAATGGTGGCTATTCTACCCATGAGTGAAATGGGGAGAGAGCTCCATCTGGAAAGATCATCTTCTATTTTCTTTATAAGCTGAACATAATTTAATTTTATTAACTCTGACAGCCTAGGGGAGATGTTTATGCCTAAACATCTAATGTTCCCTGATTGTAATTGAGTATTGGTTATATTCCTAAAATTGCAGTTAACACACAAAACAGTGGATTTAGACCAATTAATAGAATAGAATAATCAGACAGAGATGAAAATCCCTCTATAAGTGCGATTGTCTGTGATAGGGAAGATCGTGAGTTCTGGAGGAAGAGGAGTACGTCATCCGCATAAAGACTTATTTTGTGCTCTACTATTTTGCCTTGTATACCTTTAATATTTTGATTTTGTCCAATAGCTGCTGCTAAAGGTTCGATAAATATTGCAAATAATGAGGGAGATAGAGGGCAACCCTGTCTAGAGCCTCTTTGCAAGGTAAAACTTGTAGAGATTTGATCATTTGTCCTTACACGTGCCTTGGGAGAGCTGTATAATATTTTTATCCAGTCAATGAAAGATTCACCAAATCCAAATTTATGTAAGGTTGCCAATAGAAACTTTCAATTTACCCTATCAAATGCTTTTTCCGCGTCTAAGGATATAATAGTAGTTTCCTGTTTATTGATACTGGAATAGTCTATAATATTTAATAATCTGCTAATATTAGTAGACGAATGTCTACCTTTAATGAAGCCTGTTTGATCCGGATGTATAATAGAAGGGGTGACTCTTTTCAGACGTTGAGTAAGGGCCTTGCTAACTATTTTAAGGTCTACATTTATCAATGAAATTGGGCGGTAGCTCGATGGGAGCAAGGGATCTTTGTCCGGTTTTAATAAAAGACTAATATTAGCAGAGTTCATATTTAAGGGTAAGCTTTTGTGTGCTGCTGACGCCCCCCCCCCCCACCTCTGGTCATCCCGCTGCTGCTTCCACCTGCCTGCTGTGTGCTGTCGACGTCCCTGACTCCCCCAGTCTGGCCTTCGGCAGGAGGGTCCCCCCTTATAAGCCTGGTCCTGCTCAAGGTTTCTTCCCTCCTAAAGGGGAGTTTTTCCTTGCCACTGTTTGGCTTAGGGCTTTTCTCCCACTAAGGGAGTTTTTACCTGCCATTGTTTATGTAATAACTGCTCGGGGGTTTATGTTTATGTTTATGTTTATGTTCATGTTCTGGATCTCTGGAAAGCGTCTAGAGACAACATCTGTTGTATTAGACGCTATATAAATAAAATTGAATTGAATTGAATTGAATTTTATTCTCCCTAATATTTAGAATCATTTTATAAAATGTTGGTGCTAATATGCTCCAGAATTCCTTGTAAAATTCAGCTGGGAAACCATCTGGGCCCGGAGCTTTATTATTAGGCATATGTTGAAGAGCTTCATGAAGTTCTCCTATTGAGAGCGGTGAATCTAAATTCGTAACCTGTTCCTGATGTAACTTTGGCAGGTTAATTTCTCCAAGAAACTCATTAATGGATTGATCAGATGGTTCAATTTGTGACGAGTATAATTTATAGTAAAAGTCTCTAAAGACTGAATTTATTAAACAGGGATCATGTGTAACTTCCCCTGACTGGTCCATAATAGATGTTATGGTTGTTTTTTCTTTGTTTATTTTTAATTGATTGGCTAAATATTTTCCCGATCTGTTAGCATGTGCAAAGTTTTCCAGGCGAAGCCTTTGTACCAGAAACTGCGTTTTTGCGTCAATTATTTTATTTAATTCTATTTTAGTTTTCCTTATTTTGTTAAGGATACATTCATCTGCAGAGGTCTGGAAGGCCTCCTCTAGCGTCTTCATTTCACCTTCTAATTCTTTTGTTTTTAAGTTGTCTTTTCTTTTCTTATTTGAGGAAAAGGAAATTATTTTGCCTCGCATTACTGCTTTCCCAGCTTCCCATAGAACGCTCGCTGATATTTCCGGCTGGTCGTTATTTTGCAAAAAAATATCCCATTCTTTCTTAAAAAAGTTAGTAAAGTCGGGGTCTTTGAGCAATGATGTATTAAATCTCCAAACTTTGGAGGATGATACGCTCCCCCTCTTCCCCAGAGTGAAAGAAACAGGTGCGTGATCGCTAATATTGATTGGGTGTATTTGTGATTCTGAGATATCTCTCATCAGAGAGCTACTGACTAGAAAATAATCTAACCTAGAATATGAGTGATGAACGGCTGAGAAAAAAGTGTAGTTCCTAAGGGTTGGGTGTAAAGAGCGCCATGTATCGCAAAGACCCAGATCATTCATGTATTGCTTAACAATACTTGCTGACTGCCAACTCCTGTGTCCGCCTGCATTACTGAGCCTGTCCACTCCACGGTCCAGAACCATGTTGAGGTCTCCTCCGATGATGACTGTGTTGTCTGTGTTGTCTAGGTGAGCAGAAAGTGAGGTGAAAAAAGAGAATGAAGACAAAATTAAATGAATCTCTTTCATGGTCACATGGCTCTTAAAGCAGCACAATGTAACTTTCAGCTTTTGTTGAGTTTGGCGGCTCCTTTGGACAAAAGTGGTAGTGCTTTACCAGAAAGAACACTACATTTCCCATGAGCACCAGCGCCTACTGCCGGAAAGATCCTGTCCCTGTCGCTGCATTTGTTTTGATAGAGAATGAAATAAGACGGGACGGACTTTCAAAACTACTTTTCTGTTTTTAGCGGTCGTTTGCAGGATGGATAGCGAAGAGGTAATGTATCTATTTTTGGCTAATCAATATAATATGACCATGTTGAAAATAACTAAGTTCAACTTGGTTTTATTAGTGAAATCACCCCGCCCCCCTGTCCTGTTTCAGCCAGATAATGCGCCCCAAATTACTACTGCCCCTTTTTCCTGTGACGTTTTTTAAGGGACTTCGTCATAAATTAGTAGTCCAACATACTTACTGACAAAATAAAAAAATACTTTATAACCTGTGAATAACTGAATGCCCATTCCTTATATTTTGCAGATCAGCCCTGCACAATTTTACAGTTCTCAGGAAAAATACTAGAACCCAAGATGAATCCCCTGTATGTGAAAACATTCTAATTTTAATTCTTATTGAACATAGAACTCTACATTTACATTTGTATCATAACAATTCTGTCTCTCTTGTCGGACATCCCTCCTCGTCTTTCAGCTCACGCCAGCGAGTGAACGCCGGGCCAACGTTTATTCTTGTCCGGGCACTTTTTTTTCCTGGGCATTTAGCTTGTTATTCTCCCGCTATCTTTTTTTCGCCTCCTCCGATAAAACTTTTATTTTCTTTGGGTTTTTCCGCTGCTTGGGCCATGATACCAGCTTCTGCTGAGCTCTGCGCTCCACATCCCGCCCACCTTTGGTCTGGACTACGAATCGGGAAGGAGGGGGAAGTGACATATGCCGTAAAGCAGTCAAAGCCGTAAAGATTTGTAGTTTTTTAGTGTGGAAGGGTTCCTACCATGCTCCTCAAAGTTACATAGAGCCAGTGAAGGCGATACAGACCCCTCAGACCATGACAGAGGTTCATTAAACCTGTTGGAAGTTGATGTTCCATCACAATGATGATGATGAAATATTAGATTAAGCTGGAAAAGTTACATAGTGCTGCTTTAAGGTACCACCAGGTCGGGTCCTTGACTACATGATAAAAATCGTTATGCCTGCTGATCTAGACCTGCTGGTGCGCTTCAGATTATCGTCTTCAGCTGTCAGACTGATGGTCCCACATCATCGTCTAGAATACCCCCCATTTTCAGAGGAGTTCATGGTGAACAAAAGAGTGTAAGATGTCCAGTTCTTGCGGCTGCAAAGCAGCCCCCACCCCAACCCCCACCCCTGTATTTGACCAGGGGGATCTGCTGAAATGCTACGCCAGTCTGGTCTCATGTGTCCACTAGACATTGTTCCACAGGTCTTGTGGTTTGCCCAGATGCAGTTTGGTGAACCTCAGTCATTCTTCCCTGTTATTTTAAGACAGAGGACACTTTCTGCTGACAGCCCCTCCAAACTGACCGCACAAGTCCACTCCTACAGTAACGGAATCCCATCCTATAGAGAGAGAAGTCGCTTAGACTTGGCAGAACAAGCACGGATTTCATTAGAGAGTGATCAGTCGGTTTAGGTGAGCGTCGGCGTGATTGCCTTTGTTAGTCTGATTCTCTGCCGTTTGCGGCTCTCTCTGCCTAACAGTTGATGTTGTTGGCGCGGGCCACACCCACTGTTTTGTAACTGCTCGGGGGAAGGAGAAAGAGGCGGTTTCAGCTAGTTGCAATTAGCCTAGCGATTGCAGCTGAGTTAACTTTCACCACACTCGGGGCGCCGAAGCGTCAGCGAGGCATCAGCATTGTTATTGCCCAACTCGGGTTAAGACCACATAGGGTAAAGACCTGCGAGTCTGCCTGCGCAAGTCCACGAGGTACAGACCAAGACGCGCTTCTCGTAGGCAGTCCAATCCAGAAAACCTGTGTTGTCCCCTGGTATACCTGTCTGCCACATCCTCTGTTACCTTTGGTCTCTGGAACTGTCAGTCCGCAGTTAAAAAAAAAGAGTTCATCAGTTCATTATTACATCTCCCAAACATTCAGGTCCTAGCCCCGACAGAGACTTGGATCCGCCCAGGCCAACGCATAGTCAGAGCTCAGGGGGCCGTCCTCAGGGCCGGGCAGACCGGCGAGGCACACATTTTGATGTATAACACACCTGGGTGCACGTTACGGTTCGGGCCGCATTAACGGCCGAAGGAATGGCATAAATTTCGCCAAAATGACATGATTAATTCAAAATGGCCGACTTCCTGTTCGGTTTCGGCCATGGCACCGAAAGACTTTTCTTTAAGTTGCGACATGATACAGGTGTGTAGCGATTTCCGTGCATGTACGTCAAACCGTATTGTGGGGCTTGAGGCACACAGTTTTGTAGGGGGCGCTGTTGAGCCATTAGGCCACGGCCATTAATGCAAACCATTAAATATCAAATTTTTCGCCAGGCCTGGCTTGCGTGCAAAATTTGGTGACTTTTGGGGCACATTTAGGGGGGCAAAAAGGTCCTCCTTTCGTCGGAAGAAAAACGAGAACGGGAAAAACAAAAACGAGAAAAATTGCTACAGATACAATAGGGCCTTCGCACTGTAAGTGCTCGGGCCCTAATTAGAAATGGTAATATATATATATATATTGCAATGAGGGGTGAGGTCGGACCGAGGCATCAGGGAGGCGAGCAGGGGTCCCCCCACCAGACTCCAAGTTGCCCGACCGGGAGCCCCAGCAAGAAGCAGGTAGGAGGCGGCCGAGGTATCCTTTTACCAGAACAAAATTCTAAATGCTCCCAACTCCCGACAACTGTTCATGGAGTTTAACTCTCTTCTCTCTCCACCACCTGCCCAAACTCCTACTGGGTTGTCTGCAGAAAAGTTTGCATTCTACTTTAATGAAAAGACTGCTACTATCAGTAATCAATTCTCTGAGCCTGCCCATCTCAGCCCACTCCAACCGGCTACTGGCGCCTCTCTCTGCTCCTTCCGGTCTCTATTGGCACTTTCCCACTAGTATCGGCTCAGTCCGGCACGGCTCGGCGCGGCTTTACACGGCCCCACACGTGTGTTTTCGCACTGCCAGGGGAGAAGCGGGCAGGTTGTGGTGAAGCTGCTGTGACGTACTCGATTGCGCAACCGCTTTGTTCATGTCGGCGCTGATGAGAAATCAGCTGGAGCCGGGAGCGGCTGGGAAAAAAACAGCCCGTCTACATCGCTTTTTTAATTTTTTCTCGACAGCCACCAGGTTTATGAACATCTGCACCTCAGAGTTGGATCACCAAACAGACGTTTTGCGCTTTATAATAAAATCGCCGCGAGCCGCGAGTCGCCTCGCGCTGACTCCCGCTTCCTGATTCAAACGTCTGACGGCCCCGCCCCCCGACCAATCAGAGGCGCGGAGGGTGGTGACGTCCCCGCCCCCCGACCAATCGGTGGCGAGGAGGTGGTGACGTCAGAAAAAGTCCCTGCTCAGCCCGCTTTCAGAACCTCACTGAAATGGTTACAGAAAAAAGTATCGACTTGGAGCGGCTCTACTCGTCTCAGCCCTAGTGCGAAAGCGCAAAACGGGTAGAACCGAGCTGAAGTAATACTAGTGCAAAAGCGCCATAAATGAGGATGAAGTCTCGAAACTTCTAGTCGGCTCAAAACCAACGACCTGTCCTCTCGATCCTGTCCCTACCGACATCCTGCAGAGCATTTTACCAACAGTCAAACCGGCAATAACCCACATTATCAACTTCTCTAAAAAATCTGGCATCTTTCTCTCTGCCTTCAAACAAGCTTGGGTCACCCCACTGCTGAAAAAATCCACACTCAACCCTGCCCAGGTTGAAAACTACCGGCCGGTCTCAATGCACCCATTCATGTCTAAAATTCTAGAACTGCCTGTATGATCCACATGAGTCAGGCTTTAGGCCACTCAACTGAAACTGCTCTTCGGTCAGTTATTGAGTCACTACGGGCTGCCAGATCTGCTGGTCTGTCCTCAGTCCTCATACTGCTTGACCTGCCTGCTGCCTTTGACACAGTCAACCACCACATCCTCCTCTCCTCACTGTCAACGCTTGGCATTTCAGGATCTGTCCTCTTGTAGTTCATGTCTTACCTCGCAGGGAGATCCTTCAGAGTATCGTGGAAAAGGACGAGTGATCTGGACACTCGTCCTCCAACAGGGGTGCCACAGGGATCGGTGCTTGGCCTTCTTCTCTTTTCACTTTACACCTGTTCACTAGGTGAAATCATCAGCTGTCATGGGTTCTCCTACCACTGCTATGCTGATGACACCCAGCTTTTCCTTTCCTTTCCACCTGGCGACGGTGCCGTCTGCGAATATCGGCCTGTCTTTCTGATATCTCTGCATGGATGAAGGGCCGTCACCTTCAGCTAAATCTGTTCAAGATTGACCTTATTGTCTGTCCAGCCAGTCATTCCTTACCTCCTCAGATAAACGTGAAGCTGGATTCCACCACACTTGTGGCCACGTCTTCTGCTAGGAATCTTGGTGTCATGTTAGACAGCCAGCTGACCTTTAAGGAGCATGTTGCCTCAGTTTCCCAGTCTTGCCGATTCACTCTTTACAACCTCAGGAAAATCAGACCCTACCTGATAGAATATATGACACAGCTCTTGGTTCAGGCTCTGGTCATGTCACGCATTGACTAATGTAATTCCTTGTTGGTCGGCCTTCCAGCGTGCTCAGTTAAACCTCTGCAGATGATCCAGAATGCAGCAGCATGTCTGGACTTCCCAGTTGCAGCATCAAGTTCAAAGCTCTACTTTTGGCTTACCAAACATTTACCCAAACGGCTCCTGCCTACCTCCTCTGCTTCATCCAGAGCTACACTCCCTCTCGACAGCTCCGCTCAGCCAGTGAAACGCCTGGTGCTTCCACCATAACGTAACGTGGTGTGAAATCAGTAGCCAGACTCTTCTCCTCAATTTTCCCCGATGGTGGAATGACCTACCAAACTCTGTCCGATCTGCAGGGTCTGTACCTACTTTTAAGAGCACACTAAAGACTCAGCTCTTTAAGGAGCACTTCTGCATCTAGTAAACTCCTCTGCTCATCAGAATTAGTTAGAAGATCCAGCTCTTTGCAGTTTCAGCACTGAATAAGCTGCATGCACTTAATACAAGAGCGTGTCTTCTTAGACGTACAGTAGCTTTCTTGTATAAAGGGACTGTAGGGTTGGGCGAAAAAAATTCTAGCACTGGCATGACAGCACCTGTGTCCAACTGGACTCCCACCAGTCTGACCATCACTGATCCAGCTGGACCTGAACTATGTGATTTTGTGCTTGTGTTGTTCTCTCAGATGTAAGTTGCTTTGCTAAATGACAGTAGTAGTAGTAGTAGTAGTAGTAGTAGTAGTAGTAGTAGTAGTAGTAGTAGTAGTAGTAGTAGTAGTAGCAGTAGTAGTAGTAGTAGTAATAGTAGTAGTAAAAGGCACAACCCAACAAAACCCCAGATCCTGACAGAATCAGCATTTGCCTGAAACTCAGTCTGACCAGATGATTTTTATCATCTTTTTACCCACAGACAATGAACCAAAAACAGGATGGTGGTGCCTGGGGCAGGAATGGGATCTCTCATTTAACCCAACCCCGTAAAGGACACACGGACAATTGATTAATGTGAGTGATTAATGTGCACAGCCTCTTTCTGCAGAAGCAACACTGCAGTGATAAAGCTCCGTTCAAAGTTGACCTGAAGCTTTGTGGATACAGTACATTCCCAGCGTTTCTACATTTGTCTTTAAACTGGAAAATGGCACAAACAAATGGAAGGAAGAAAAGGATTCTGTGTTTGCAATTCAATGAGTTTCTTTCAAGTCCAGCATTAAAGCATTAAGGTGTGGTTTTGTGTCAGAACGCTTTGAGATGATAAAAAGAGGCTTCCCACAAAAGCATAACTTAACAGCTGTTTTAGAAATGCACAGAAGTGTGAATGCAACTTTTTCATTACGAGTCCTGTAGATGAAAGGCTCCTTTCATGCGGCCAGTGTGCAATAAAAACGTCCACTTACGGAAAACTGGAGCTCAGGGGAGGGGGGTCCAGCTGACTCACAATGCTGGAGAAGAAAGTGTCCTGGTGCGGTTGCTCCTGAGAGAGGGAACATTTTAAAATTCAAAGTAGAAACATACAAAACCAATTCCAACATCAAAACAGAATTCAGTGATCTGAAAGTCTTCAGGACTATAAAATGTGTTTATGGCTCCTCAACCTTTTTTCAGTGTGTTTGGCAGCATTGCAGCTACGACTCCATCGCTTGGGGTGTCGCAGTGGCAGGTGATTGACAGGTGAAGCTTCTTGGCATGTCGAAGTCGGATCAAACCAACCTGCAATGCGGAGGATAATTACTTATAGTATACCGAGATTAAATTAAATATATGAAATCATTATATATATAAAATTCATCTTAGATCAAACTTACGTCTATATTTTATACATTTGTTTATTATATAATTTTGACAAAGTTTATAATTAATGCTATTTTTGCAAATTCTTTTTCTTAAATCTCACGTAGTAAACACGGGCATAAACATTATAGCGTGGGGCCGGCAGAGCGGGAAGCCCATCAGAGAGTTATGCTGAATCCAGGACTGAAAGGCCCAGTGTTACAATGAATACGTTTACATGCAGTCAAAATGCGGGTTATTGCTAATATTCCAGTTACTGAAACATTGGAAATATTCCGTTTACATGGTAATTAATCATTCGGGATATCTGGATCAAACCAGCGACGCGCGGAGAACATCATGATGCAATTCCCGTCATTTCCACTTCTTCTTCCTGTATCCAAATTCAAAACAAATGCTGCTTGGCGCAATTTTTCTCTCACCTTCTTTTAAATCTGGCTATCCCTGTACTTTCTACCGTCTACAAATGCAGAAATGTTCATAACCTTCATTACATTTATGAAGTGATTAGACTCCTCCTGGTCTTGGTTTCTCCGTGTTTATAAGAACTTCCTGGACTCAAAAGACCAGGATTCCTTGTGAACAGAGCATGAGCAGAAAACAAATTCCTGTTCCGTTTGATGGGGATATTCCGTTTGGTGTTTACATGACCCAATATTCGGGTTTTAAAAGGAGTAACCCAGGGCTCATATTGGGGTTTTTAAAAACCTGAATATGAGCAAATTCGGGTTATTCAAAGGGGTTATTGGTGTTTACATGGCCGTGCAAATTTGGACCCCTTGCAAATTTGTGATCAACTCTTAAGTACGGTGGCCGATACCCGCCATTGCTGAAAATTAAAGAAACGCTGCAAATAAAATAAACACTTTGCAAATAAAAGAAACGCTGCAAATAAAAACAAACCCCGCTGCAAATAAAATTAAAAAAACGACGCAAATTAAAAAGCCACAACGGAAGTGAATTACCGGGGACTATTTTTGCTGATGCACCGGTGTTTTTTTTACGTGAGAGGAGAAGAAGAAGACGAAGAGGACGTAAGTGAAAAGGAAGAAATAAGAAGAGCGAGGAATAAGAAGAACAAGGAACGAGAAAATAAGTGAAAAGGTTAGTGTTCAACGTCGCTACGTGTAATTTTTAATGTGTTAGTGTTAGGTGCATCGGCAAAAATAGTCCCCGGTAATTCACTTCCGTTGTGGCTTTTTTATTTTCGTTGTTTTTTTAATTTTATTTGCAGCGGGGTTTATTTATATTTGCAGCGTTTCTTTTATTTGCAGCGGCGTTTCTTTGTGTTTGCAGCGTTTATTTTATTTGCAAAGCGTTTATTTTATTTGCAGCAGCGTTTGTTTCTGTTTGCAGCGTTACTTTTATTTTCAGCAATGGCGGGTCTCGACCACCGTACTTAAGGACTGAAATGAAGAAATTAAGTTGATGAGGAAAAAAAACATGAAATTTTGTTGGATTCATAGTCTACAAAAAATAGAAGTGGATGAAAAAATCATTACTTGTTACTTTTTTAGCTTTGCATTTAGTATATCCTCTTAACTTTATTTCTATTATTAACCTTTATTTTGGGGGATTGTAAAAGTGCATAGAAATAAACTCCTTTTAGCATTTTTGTAACTTTTTAAAAACATAATTTTTGGTTTCTGGCTTAATGCAGAGCTGCGTTTGAGCTCTTGTCTCTTCTTTCCTTCCTCGCAGTTCAGCGTCTCTAGCTGTTTTTTCAATCCATTGCTTGGTTGTGAGCCATCAGATGGATCTAAAAAAACATGAACTGATCCAAAAACACGCTGGAGCTAAGAGACGCCGTGTCCACTGTGATCTGCCTCAGATGAAATTACGGAGCAGTTCCTCGGTATTCAAAACTGATTCATTTTTTATAATCTCCTTGACAAAAGCCTGTCTAAAATATTTACTTTTCATTTCCTTTCCGTCCAGAGAAAGACAACATCTGGGAATGATATCATCCGCTTACTTTGACTTTTCTTGTAGTTACTGTGACCATGGCAACACAGAAGGGTTCACGTCTCTGCTGAGAGTCTCTGGAGGAGAGGACGCCGTCTCAAAATGTCAGTCTTCAATCCTCGCTGACCTTTTGAAGGGGACGAGCCGGCATTTGCGCTTGCTGTATTTTGAGAATGAAACAAAAATCATTCAAAAAAACTCTGAAGAACATCTCTCTGTAACAGCTTTCTAAAACCACTTTGCACATCTCCAGGGACCCAAAGAGCTCCTCCAGCCCACACTGTTGCCATGGCAGCCATTGACCACCTCTAACTTCCATGCATCTGTCTGTCTGAGCCGCCCCCCCCCCAACCAGAAACACACCATCATGTTGCTTCTTTGCA
Organism: Cololabis saira; assembly: GCF_033807715.1. NCBI lineage: Eukaryota > Metazoa > Chordata > Actinopteri > Beloniformes > Belonidae > Cololabis > Cololabis saira. The sequence goes on along the minus strand of NC_084604.1, from coordinate 1,839,432 downwards.
GCTTGCATTTGCAGCATAAATAGGGTTGCCACCTTTCAGAAATAGAAATAAGTGACGCACCATTTCAGCAGCGCAGGCGCCAAAAAAATGGACACAACCAAAACTTCTAAAACGCATAGAAATGTATTTATTTTATATGAAAAAACAAAACGCTTTAATTTTAAGTTTAAAGTGCTTTAATAGCATTGAACTAGCATGACTGTACAGACAGCCAACCATATAGCAACTGAAATAGCCTCCTATGCTCTGTATATCCACATCAGCCCAGGTATAGAATAAAGCTACAGGTGAAGAAAATGGTGTAAAAGTTAATTTATTTCAATTATTCAACTTAAAAGGTGAAACTAATACATGTATATTACATACAGTAGTCTCATTACAAGCAAAGCAAGATATGTTAAGCCTTTATTTGTTATAATTTTGATGATTTAATTCTTTATTGATTTCATAAAATATTCTAATTTTTTGAGATTTTTTTATTTGGGGTTTTCATAAACTGTGAGCCATAATCACCGAAATTATAACAAATAAAGGCTTGAAATATCTCACTTTGCAATATATTCGAATTTTCCGACCTCCACCTGTATATTATTACATAAATAAATAAGAGCATAATATGCGTCTGTATTGGTTCAATACGGAACGCAACTTTTAATTCCCAATTACGGGTCAATTCCGTATTTCTTTTTTTTTTAATTATTTTTTTATTTTTTTTACCTTGTCTGCACACATATTAATGATTGATACCGTGACGGTAGAAACCAAAGGTATATATATGTGAATTATTACTATATTTAATATATATACATATATACACGCATACATATCCGTACACATACATAAATATACACATACAAACCCAGTGTTTTTTTTGTTTTTTTTTGGGGGGGGGGGGGGGGGGTGACGACATCCACTGCCAATCCAGGAAGCAGGAACACACGGAAACACACGTCAAGCACTGGAAATCTGCAACAAAAAACCACAAACAAAACACGAAACCGGCACGGAGCCAACCAAAACAATAACAGCAATCGACCCAAATCTTGAGATCTGATCGCCCCTCGCCTATGTGCGTATGAATCATGTAGGGGGGGAAGGAGGGGGAGCGGAGGCCGAAGCCAGGAAGCAGGACCAGCAAAGCCGGCCCTGATAAGACACCCGCGCCCCCCGACCGACCATCCAGTAGACGGGGGCCGGCCCTCCGAGCCGGGCCAGGGCCCCACCGTACCTCCACGGGCGCCCCCGGCGCCGCCGGAGCCACCAGACGGAGGGGGAAACGGTCCAACATCCCCCCCATCAATTCCGCATTTCAAGGACGGGTGGCGACCCTAAGCCTAAACAATAAAACCAACATAGCAGGTCATGTATCTCAGTCGCGTCATGTAACACGTTAAAGTCTCGCTTGCAGATTTCTGCTCCACCATTTTGTCACCATCCTCCTCTGTTTGCCCTTTCTCAGTGTTTATCTGAAGAGGGCAGCCTTGAACCTTCTCTCGCGCAGCTCTGTTGACACTTTCTCACCAAAAAGAAGAAAAAAAAGAAAGAAAAGAGGCTCCACGCAAACCTGCTGTGTCACAACCCACACTGTGCAGCCTGTGCAGGACCACCCATCCAGGCTGGGATTTAAACCTCACTAACCCTCGCCCCCCGCCCGTCAAATAACCCACAGGAAAAATGATTCTGTGTGCACTGGTATGCATGCATCAATGAATGTGCAAAGCAGTGAGAAGGGGAGGAAAAGTGAAGGAGGAAGAGGAGGAGGAGGAGAAGGAGGAGGAGGACGGACGGCAGCAGCTGAGTGCAGCTCTCTCTCATCACCAACCAGTGTTTTGTCTCGGCTTTTTATTTTATTTTGCAGAAGAGAGCGAAACAGCATTGTGCGTTCAGCTGCGCTGTATGTGTCTATTCTCTCTCTTCCCTCTTTACTTCCACTGCAGGTCTTTCTCTTTTGTCACCCTGAGCCCTCCTCGCCCTACAAAGCCGCCCCTCTTAAACCCTTCTGAAGTCCCCGCACTTCATCTAAAAAGGAAAGGGAAGACGTGGAGTGGCGGTGTTGGTGCGGGGAGGGGCGTAGTGCTGTTGTAATCTACAATTGTTACAGTCTGCAGCCCTGGCTACGCTGTCACCATCCCAAATTGATTTAACCATCAATGGCAGTATCCATTTAAAGCTCGAGCGAGCGCTCTGGCTCCAACTGCCCAGTCTCAACTGAATGTGCGACGAGCCCCCCTACCGCTCTCTTTCCCACCATAGGCTTTCAAAGCCTATTGTTTGCAGAAAAAGCGGAGGGGTCACCCAAATGCCCCCCCCGGGGTCAACTATGAGCAGGGCAGAGTGAAGTGGTGAGGAAGAGGAAGCATTTCTTGAAGCGTTCTGTCATGGTGAACTTCAGGTCCCCTGTGCAGGAGAGGATAAGTGAGCATGTGCGGAGGCCTGATGGCACTGGGGTCCTTTAGTGTGGCCCAGGGTAAATGGAAGTGGAAGCTCCAGTTTGGTCACTGAGCTGTCCAGGGCCAACGACGTTATGTTCTAAACCAGGGGTCGGCAACCCGCGGCTCTAGAGCCGCATGCGGCTCTTTAGCGCCGCCCTAGTGGCTCCCTGGAGTTTCTTTCAAAAATATTTGACCTTTTTTTCTTCTTTTTTCTTCTCATTTCTTTGTTTTCCTTTTTTCTCTTTTTTTTCCTTTTTTTCTTCTTTTTTTCCTTTTTTTTGTCTTTTTTTCTTCCTTTTTCCTTTCCTTTTTAATCTCGACATTTCGACTTTCTTCTCGACATTTTGACTTTTTTCTCGCCATTTCAAATTTTTTCTTGAAGTGCATAATGAAAAAAAAAATCTTCCCCCAGTTCTAACTAATATAGAAACATGCAGCATGTGTTGCCTTCATTCTAAGGCTGATACAAAACTTTTCATTTTTTGTGGCTCCAGACATATTTGTTGTTTGTGTTTTTGGTCCAATATGGCTCTTTCAACATTTTGGGTTGCCGACCCCTGATCTAAACAGAAACATGGCGAGATGAAAGTAGTTAGACACCTCCTTTGAAAGAGTCAGGGCCGCCCAACTTCCGTTTTCTAAATGAAAGTAAAGACCACAAGAGAGGGGGAGGGCTAGTCACCCTGTTTCATCATTCACTGAAGTGTGAAGAGCTGACTGATTTACTGTTAAGCTAAAGGATCCTTCTGGAATCATGTTTACCAATGTGTTAAAGAGTTTTTAACCATTGTGCGATACTCTTAACATCCATGCTGACAACCCCCAAGACAGAGGGCTAAAGAACTATAGTGGGCAGGGCGTTTACGCACGTCTGCATTACTAGGAATGGCCCTGTAAAAGTGGCCTCCGTGAACCTTTACGGGGAAAGAAAGTCCCTGTAGCAGGAGAACTACTCCGGCTGGCCAACAGGCAGGGAGATCTGATGATCCAGATTTATAAATTACGCTCAGCGCTCTCACGTGAACATAAATCATGTGAACGTTCATTGTTGCTGTAATTTCTTCCTAATTTTATACCTTTTTCACCCTGCCTTGATCTGTACATTCTTTGTGGTAAATAAAATAAAATAATAAAAAAAAAAAGCAGAAATGTTCTTGGTTGAATTGCTGTGCAAGGGCAATCCCAGTATATGTTATTGTCAGAAGAAAATGAAAAGCATATTTATAAAAAAATAAATAAAAAAATAATGTGAACGCAACCTATTTGAACCATTTGGATGAAAAAAAATTTTGCTGTGAGTACGGTATTTTGTACACCATTACGCGCACTATAAGACAATACATAAAAAAAAGTTCTTATTTTTGCCATCTGAGAAAATTAAATATATTATATTTGGTGCCTAACTGTTTCCCAAATATATTAGTGCGTGTGTGAATGAATAAATGAGACGTAAAAGGTAAATTTCTTACCTAATTTCTTACTCACATAAAAACAATCTTAACCCTAATAATTTATCAGACTCATGTGTGTGACAGCAGAATTTGGGGTACAACTTTTTTATTTTCCGGTACATACAAATGTTTATCATTACGAATACGAATTGTTATAACATGGACACCTCTTTTTGGAAGTTATCAGAATCCGAATCAGCTTTATTGGCCAGGTTCGAACATTGTCCAACAAGGAATTTGACTCCGGTAATTTCGCTCTTTGGTATTAAAAATAAATAATATCTTACTCCATATGCAACCCGATTACTAAATATCCGACTGAGTGCTACGCGCCAACTAGTGGTGTGAAGGCTGTATTGCTACTATAGCCTGGCGTGAGCCTGTGAGTCCGAGCTCAGGGCAAAGGAAAAACTACGCACAAATCGTTTTACACACGGATCGTTTTACAGATTTGCCGCGGAAGAAGTGTGTCAAAATCCACGTGTACAAAGACAACCAATCGAGAGCTCCCGGCTGATTTTTTGCGCACACATGAATATGAATACAGACACACAAATCTTTTTACGCACACACAAATGTGAATACAAACACACAAATCTTTTTACGCACACACAGATTGAGATACGCACACACAAATAATATTGGAACAATAATACCCCCATACTATTACCTTTTCTAGTAGCCTATTATGTTCATCATCTTTTGATGATGTTCATTGTCTTTTATAATATTATTTCAGGGAAGATAAAAAGTGAAACACTGAAAACTAACCTGTGAGGTAGGTTGTACAAACATGACCTCTGGTTTACCAGTTACGAGACTGTTTAACAGGTCTGATTGTATGAGTGTTCCACTTTTCTCTGCATCCATAAACACAAATGGCAGGAGGCATGTGTGCACATGACTATTATTGAAGAGATTTCTCTCTCTCAGATCGTTCAGAAGGTCCATCCAAAATTGCGACCTGAATACACAAAGTGGAATTAGGGTGATGCATTTCATGTTATGTTTTTGGATTGTGATTGAATGAATGAATGAATGAATGAATGAATGAATGAATGAATGAATGAATGAATGAATGAATGCACGAACGAATGAATGAATGAATGAATGAATGAATGAATGAATGAATGAATGAACGAATGAACGAATGAATGAATGAATGAATGAATGAATGAATGAATGAATGAATGAATGAATGAATGAATGAATGCATGAACGAATGAATGAATGAATGGTTTATTTCGGATACATACCCATTGAGACATTTACATGTTCATTTCACAAATAAAATAAGGTAAATAGAAATGTCCGAAAAATAGTCTAGACGGGATGTCCCAAAAAGTGAATGTAAGGAGCATTTATGGGTACAAGTCGGGAACCGGCCTACTTTATATATTTCAAGGGTGCTGAATCCAAAAAAAACGGTACCCGAGCAAAATTTTGAGTTTTTGACCTTCTAATTTGCATATAAAAATGGCCGCCAAACTGCCTGTCTTTTTCAGTCGTTGGACCATTTTCCCCAAGTTTTTTTGTAAGTAGGCATTCAAAGATGATGAATTAAGTGTCTAGATCTATAGTCTAGGGTCAGAGCAAGGATATAGTGGAGGCTCAGAGCCTTTTTTATGTATATATATGCAAAATACCAACTTTTAAGGTGAAATTAAGCATTATTTTTATCATTTTTTAAGGCCGACATAAATATTCAGTCAATATCAATCTTAAATGTTCCCAGTGTATATATGATATGTGATGTATTCCATATTACATAATAACTAAGAATAACACCATTGCAAGTTGTCTGAGAATTCATTTTTTTTTATGCAAACAAAGCATAATGCTCTTAATTCAAACATCGAAAAACCCAAGTGAATAGGGAAAAAAAAACCATGAAACTTCCCTTGAACAGTTCTACAGATTTCGTAGTTCCATAGTTCCATTAACATTTTTCCATATAGTTCAATTCCATATAGTTCCATATAGGTCAATTGTTTTGGTAAATTGTTTTTATACCTTTCTAGTTTGCTTGTGTGCCATTTGTCTTTGGAATTTCATTTTGATTAGTATTTCTTTCTGCAGTCCTTTTCCAAGTTCTTTGGTTACCCATTGCCTTGGTATGCTTGAGGACTACAACTCCACATTTAAACAAGGACATTGGTCATCACTCTGAAATGTACACATTGCAGTGCATAATAGCCCCGATTTTCAGCATTTGGCTATAAGTGGCTATAGGTGGCTGCAGATGGCTATAGGTGGCTGCAGGTGGCTGCAGGTGGCTATGGGTGGCTATAGGTGGCTGCAGGTGGCTATGGGTGGCTGCAGGTGGCTATGGGTGGCTGCAGGTGGCTATGGGTGGCTGCAGGTGGCTATAGGTGGATGCAGGTGGCTATGGGTGGCTGCAGGTGGCTATAGGTGGATGCAGGTGGATGCAGGTGGCTATGGGTGGCTATAGGTGGCTATAGGTGGCTGCAGGTGGCTATGGGTGGATGCAGGTGGCTATGGGTGGCTGCAGGTGGCTATAGGTGGATGCAGGTGGCTATAGGTAGCTGCAGGTGGCTATAGGTGGCTGCAGGTGGCTATAAGTGGCTATAGGTGGCTGCAGGTGGCTATAAGTGGCTATAGGTGGCTGCAGGTGGCTATAGGTGGCTGCAGGTGGCTATAGGTGGTTGCAGGTGGCTATAGGTGGTTGCAGGTGACTATAGGTGGTTGCAGGTGGCTATAGGTGGCTGCAGGTGGCTATAGGTGGCTATAGGTGGTTGCAGGTGGCTGCAGGTGGCTATAGGTGACTATAGGTGGCTGCAGGTGGCTATAGGTGGCTATAGGTGACTATAGGTGGTTGCAGGTGGCTGCAGGTGGCTATAGGTGGCTATAGGTGACTATAGGTGGTTGCAGGTGGTTATAGGTGACTATAGGTGGTTGCAGGTGGCTGCAGGTGGCTATAGGTGGCTGCAGGTGGCTATAGGTGGTTGCAGGTGACTATAGGTGGTTGCAGGTGGCTATAGGTGGTTGCAGGTGGCTGCAGGTGGCTATAGGTGGCTGCAGGTGGCTATAGGTGGTTGCAGGTGACTATAGGTGGTTGCAGGTGGCTATAGGTGGCTGCAGGTGGCTATAGGTGGCTGCAGGTGGCTATAGGTGGTTGCAGGTGACTATAGGTGGTTGCAGGTGGCTATAGGTGGCTGCAGGTGGCTATAGGTGGCTATAGGTGGTTGCAGGTGGCTATAGGTGGCTGCAGGTGGCTATAGGTGGGTATAGGTGGTTGCAGGTGGCTATAGGTGGCTGCAGGTGGCTATAGGTGGCTATAGGTGGTTGCAGGTGGCTATAGGTGGCTGCAGGTGGCTATAGGTGGCTGCAGGTGGCTATAAGTGGCTATAGGTGGCTGCAGGTGGCTGCAGGTGGCTATAGGTGGTTGCAGGTGGCTATAGGTGGTTGCAGGTGGCTATAGGTGGTTGCAGGTGACTATAGGTGGTTGCAGGTGGCTATAGGTGGCTGCAGGTGGCTATAGGTGGCTATAGGTGGTTGCAGGTGGCTGCAGGTGGCTATAGGTGACTATAGGTGGCTGCAGGTGGCTATAGGTGGTTGCAGGTGGCTATAGGTGGTTGCAGGTGGCTGCAGGTGGCTGCAGGTGGCTATAGGTGGTTGCAGGTGACTATAGGTGGTTGCAGGTGGCTATAGGTGGCTGCAGGTGGCTATAGGTGGCTATAGGTGGTTGCAGGTGGCTATAGGTGGCTGCAGGTGGCTATAGGTGGTTGCAGGTGGCTATAGGTGGCTGCAGGTGGCTATAGGTGGCTATAGGTGGTTGCAGGTGGCTATAGGTGGCTGCAGGTGGCTATAGGTGGTTGCAGGTGGCTATAGGTGGCTGCAGGTGGCTATAGGTGGCTGCAGGTGGCTATAGGTGGTTGCAGGTGGCTATAGGTGGCTGCAGGTGGCTATAGGTGGCTATAGGTGGTTGCAGGTGGCTATAGGTGGCTGCAGGTGGCTATAGGTGGTTGCAGGTGGCTATAGGTGGCTGCAGGTGGCTATAGGTGGCTATAGGTGGTTGCAGGTGGCTATAGGTGGCTGCAGGTGGCTATAGGTGGCTGCAGGTGGCTATAGGTGGTTGCAGGTGGCTATAGGTGGCTATAGGTGGTTGCAGGTGGGTTCCAGAGCCCAAGCTATGTGTGGAGGTGAGCCCGACTATCTCTAGCCGGTATCTCTCAACATCACGCACAAGCTCCGGCTCCTTCCCCCCCAGCGAGGTGACATTCCATGTCCCCACTGTGAGGGTTTTGGTCCAGGGATTGGGTCGTCGAGGCACCCCGCCACGACTGCTACCCAGTCCACATGGCACCGGCCTTTCATGGACCTTCCTGCGGGTGGTGGGCCTACAGGAAGGCGGGCCCACGTCGCCGTTTCGGGCTGAGCCCGGCCGGGTCCCACGGGCAAAGACCCGGCCACCAGGCGCTCGCCTACGAGCCCCAACCCCAGGCCTGGCTCCAGGGCGGGGCCCCGGTGACGCCGATCCGGGCGACGTAACGGTCCTTGTTTTTCTTCTTCTCATCTCATCTTCTCATGGTAGGCTTGTGAACCGCTCTTAGTCTTAGTCTGGCCCGTCACCCAGGACCTGTTTGCCATGGGAGTCCCTACCAGGGGCGAAAGTGCCCCCGACAACATAGCTCCTAGGATCACTCGGGCACACAAACCCCTCCACCACAGTAAGGTGGCGGTTCAAGGAGGGTTTTTTTTTCTTTGTTATCATATAAAATGGTGTACATCATATGTCATATCAACAGGGAAAATTTCAGAGTAACTTTTATTTAATATTTATGTCGGCCTTAAAAAATGACACAAATAATGCTTAATTTCACCTTAAAAGTCGGTATTTTGCATATATATATATATACATAAAAAAGGCACTGAGCGTCCACTATATCCTTGTTTGACCCTTGACTATCGATCTAGAAACTTAATTTCCTCATCTTGATTGCGTACTTACAAAAAAAAATAGGAGGAAATGGTCCAATAACTGTCCAATAACTGTGCAGCCACCTATAGCCACCCATAGCCACCTGCAGCCACCTGCAGCCACCTATAGCCATCTGCAGCCACCTATAGCCACTTATAGCCAAATGCTGAAAATCGGGGCTATTATGCACTGCAATGTGTACATTTCAGAGTGATGACCAATGTCCTTGTTTAAATGTGGAGTTGTAGTCCTCAAGCATACCAAGGCAATGGGTAACCAAAGAACTTGGAAAAGGACTGCAGAAAGAAATACTAATCAAAATGAAATTCCAAAGACAAATGGCACACAAGCAAACTAGAAAGGTATAAAAACAATTTACCAAAACAATTGACCTATATGGAACTATATGGAATTGAACTATATGGAAAAATGTTAATGGAACTATGGAACTACGAAATCTGTAGAACTGTTCAAGGGAAGTTTCATGGTTTTTTTTTCCCTATTCACTTGGGTTTTTCGATGTTTGAATTAAGAGCATTATGCTTTGTTTGCATAAAAAAAAATGAATTCTCAGACAACTTGCAATGGTGTTATTCTTAGTTATTATGTAATATGGAATACATCACATATCATATATACACTGGGAACATTTAAGATTGATATTGACTGAATATTTATGTCGGCCTTAAAAAATGATAAAAATAATGCTTAATTTCACCTTAAAAGTTGGTATTTTGCATATATATACATAAAAAAGGCTCTGAGCCTCCACTATATCCTTGCTCTGACCCTAGACTATAGATCTAGACACTTAATTCATCATCTTTGAATGCCTACTTACAAAAAAACTTGGGGAAAATGGTCCAACGACTGAAAAAGACAGGCAGTTTGGCGGCCATTTTAATATGCAAATTAGAAGGTCAAAAAACAAAAATTTCACTCGGGTACCGTTTTTTTTGGACTCAGCATCCTTGAAATATGTAAGGTAGGCCGGTTCCCGACTTGTACCCATAAATGCTCCTTACTTCTTATAAAAGGCCTTTTTTCTGAAATCCGTCTAGACTAAAAGGAGTAGGCTGAAGTCAAGGGCTTATTCTAGCCTATCCTGTGCAGTGTGTATCATTCACACAATATGGCATCCGGTGGATGATAATACACAAATAAGAAAATAAACATATAAAAAGAAAACGAAGAGAAACTGTCATTGCATTATGTTATATAAAAATAGTAATACCAATAATGCAAAAGGGGTATATAGTGGTGCTATTTTCATGTTAATCTATAATAGGCTATACCAACATAATTAACAGTTTTCTTTATAACTGTTTATCATTTTATATTTAAACATTTTTTTGAAAACATAAATTGAGGTACACATTCTTAAATCCTTATCACAGCAATTCCACAATTTGACACCTTTCACGGAAACACAGTTTTCTTTACTTTTGGTTCTTCCCCATGCCTTCTTAAACATACCTGTGTTCCCTAGTTCAGATTTACTCTGGTGGATTTGGAACAGCTCTGAGAACATCTTGGGAGGAGATTATGAGGTTTGAAGGTTAACTATATCCCAGAATTTTAATGTATTTAAATTAATAAATAAGCATTGGTTGGCGCCAGGTACTCTGCTCCCATAATTATACGTACTATTCTTTTTTGTAGTAAAGATATGGGCATGAGATATGTTTTATAGGTGTTTCCCCACACTTCCACACAATATGTAATGATTCAATCTAAAATGTTACAATTTAACGTTAATATAATTTGTTGTTCATCAAAAAGCAATAAACATGCAACGACCACAATGTTCTATTGTCTGTTTTAAAGTCCATTTGACCCACCTTTGTTTGTGTATAGACGGGGCCCCAACCTCCAACAGGGTGGTCAGGGCCAGTATACAAACGGCTCCTAGCCAGACCAATGTAACAATACGCATAAATCTTTTGACTTTAAACATCCCAGGTCTGGGAAAGGTTACCCGGTGAGAAGTTTCATTACATGTAACACTAAACATGTGATTTAAATACTCAAATGCCCCTGCGACATGGTGTATGTAGGCAAAACTATACGTAGTCTGAAGCAGAGGATTAGTGAACATAAAAGTTCCATCAGACGTGCTGGTCCTAACTATCCAGTTGCCAGCCATTTTAATGCTTTGTCTCATCCCATCTCTTCCCTCCGTTTCCAGGGAATTGAGCATGTACACTTGCCAAGAGGAGGTGACATTGACAGAATATTATGTCGAAGGGAGCTCTTTTGGATACACACATTGGACTCTCTTTACCCTAGGGGCCTAAATGTTGAGTTTGACATGAGTGTTTTGTTATAATATGGATTTTTGTAGATCTGTCGTGGACCTATTATGGTAGGGCTAAGGGCTCTGCATTTTATGACGATTTGCCTGATGTTTATGCGGTGTCTTCACCCTTTATTGAATTATATGTATATTATATATATTTTTCTTTCTCTATGGTTTAGTCTTTTTCTCTTTTCTCTTTTGTCTAGTTCAGGGCTCGGCAACCCGCGGCTCTAGAGTCGCATGCGGCTCTTTAGCGCCGCCCTTGTGGCTCCTGGAGCTTTTTCAAAAATGTTTGACCTTTTTTTTCCTTTTTTTCTCTTTTATTTCTTTTTTCCTTTCCTTTTTAATCTCAACATTTCAACTTTTTTCTCAACATTTCAACTTATTTCTCAACATTTCGACTTTTTTCTCAAGATTGTACTTCAACATTAATCTCGACATTTCAACTTTTTTCTCGAAATTTGGACTTTTTCTCGACATTACGACTTTTTTCTTGATATTTCAACTTTTTTCTCGACATTTCCGCTTTTTTCTCGAAGTGCATAATGACAAAAAAAATCTTCCCCCAGTTATAACTAATATTCAATTTTTTTCAATTTTATTTATATAGCGTCTAATACAACAGATGTTATCTCTAGACGCTTTCCAGAGATCCAGAACATGAACATAAACATAAACATAAACATAAACCCCCGAGCAATTATTATTATAAACAATGGCAGGTAAAAACTCCCATAGTGGGAGAAAAGCCTTAAGCCAAACAGTGGCAAGAAAAACTCCCCTTTAGGAGGGAAGAAACCTTGAGCAGGACCAGGCTCATGAGGGGGGACCCTCCTGCCGAAGGCCAGACCGGGGGAGTAATATAGAAACATGCAGCATGTGTTGCCTTCATTCTAAGGCTTATACAAGACTAGATTTTTTGCGGCTGCAGACATATTTGTTTTTTGTGTTTTTAGTCCAATATGGCTCTTTCAACATTTTGGGTTGCCGACCCCTGGTCTAGTTGTTGTTGTCAGCATATGGTTCTTGTGCAATGTTTCTTTTACTTGTACTCTACTGCTTTGTAGAGAGGACTACATTTCCTGCTTCTGAACTACATCTCCCATCTTGGTGGGAGTGGTGCAGCGCAGGTGCAGCACAGGTGCAGCGCAGGTGCAGCGCAGGTGCAGCACAGGTGCAGCTCAGGAGCAGCGCAGGTGCAGGGCAGGTGCAGCGCAGGTGCAGCGCAGGTGCAGCGCAGGTCCAGCGCAGGTGCAGCGCAGGTGCAGCGCAGGTACAGCTGAAGCATCTAAGATGCTTCAGCTGTTCTAAAACAACCAACACTGATTATTTTTCTTATTAAACAGTAGTTTAGCGTCTAGAGACAACTCTGTTGTATTAGACGCTATATAAATAAAATTGAAAATTGAATTGAAGTTTAATGCACGTTCGCTGCCCTCAGTGCCTAATGCCATTTCAAGAAGATCTTTGGCTGTTTTATTAAAGTATTATTAAAGCCCTCCTGCTGTCTCCACCAACGTATCAAACACCACAGCACTGCAAGTGTGTCTCATACTGGACCACTTCATTCACACACCTCCACCACGGTGTGTTTGAGATGTTTTCACCAAACACAACACCAGAGGGCAAGGAAGACGTCTCTCATCACCGTCTGTACGAGAAAGGGGAACTAAAAAAGGGCAACTCTAGTGTGTTAGAGTCAGTAGTCATAGTCGCAGCTATAGAACAAAACTATAATAGTTAGTCTCAAATATAGCTTCACGGTAGATATGCTGCTATAGGCTTATGCTGCAGGGGGGCACCGACATGATCCGCTGGGCGGTGCCTCTCACCCTTCTTCTCCTCTCCTTTTCCCTGCCTCTCTTCTCCATTACCATTTTTATTTATTATAAATATCTCATAGCTATCATTTTTGTCCATCGTTCCTGTAGTTTCTTGTGCCGGCCCCCCTTTTTTCTCTTTTGTGCATGTTTGCAGGCTGGAGCCTCGGGAGCTGCGTTCTGGCCTGTGTTCCCGGCCCTCCCCCCCATCCCCGGTCATCCCGTTGCTGCTTCCACCTGCCTACGTGGATGTCTGCTGTTGCTGCTTCCGCCTGCCTGCACCCCCTCCCTCTGGTCATCCCGCTGCTGCTTCCACCTGCCTGCTGTGTGCTGTTGACGTCCCTGACTCCCCCAGTCTGGCCTTCGGCAGGAGGGTCCCCCCTTATGAGCCTGGTCCTGCTCAAGGTTTCTTCCCTCCTAAAGGGGAGTTTTTCCTTGCCACTGTTTGGCTTAAGGCTTTTCTCCCACTATGGGAGTTTTTACCTGCCATTGTTTATATAATAATTGCTCGGGGGTTTATGTTTATGTTTATGTTCATGTTCTGGATCTCTGGAAAGCGTCTAGAGACAACATCTGTTGTATTAGACGCTATATAAATAAAATTGAATTGAATTGAATTGAATTGAAAAAATGAAGTGAAATATCAAGTGATTACAAGAAGGTATATTCTTGTCTTGCACTGTATGTGATGAATAATTCATCAGTAGCTCAAATATACTTGCTCTCTGATGCTTTAAAATGTCTCTTTTTCTATTGTTGGTGGGTTTCCTGGATAGATGGTAGAATGAGGCAGTGGTAACTTTGACCTGTTAGTGGGAAGGTTGCTGGTTGGAGTCTCTGTTGGGTGGGTTTCCTCCCATTGCTCCACCCACAGTCCAAAGACTGTTACCTGAAGGGTTGACCCCTCATTGCATGTTGGGGTTGGTGAAAGTGTGCATTATAGCCCTGCTATAGCGGGACTGTTTTATTTATCCCCCTCCTGCCCGCTCCCGCTGAATTTCTGACCATTACCACCCGCTCCCGCAACGTTTGTTCCACTCCCGCCCGCTCCCGCCCGCTCCCGCCCGCTCCCGCCCGCTCCCGCCCGCTCCCGCCCGCTCCCGCCCGCTCCCGCCCGCTCCCGCAAAACTCTGGTGATCCCGCTGCTGCTTCCACATGACTGTTGTGTGCTGCTGACGCCCCCCGCCCCCACCTCTGGTCATCCCGCTGCTGCTTCCACCTGCCTGCTGTGTGCTGCTGACGTTCCTGACTCCCCCAGTCTGGCCTTCGGCAGGAGGGTCCCCCCTTATGAGCCTGGTCCTGCTCAAGGTTTCTTCCCTCCTAAAGGGGAGTTTTTACCTGCCATTGTTTATATAATAATTGCTCGGGGTTTATGTTTATGTTTATGTTCATGTTCTGGATCTCTGGAAAGCGTCTAGAGACAACATCTGTTGTATTAGACGCTATATAAATAAAATTGAATTGAATTGAATTGAATCACTGATCTTGTCACTAGACTACATCCCGATCCTGCAGTGTTTTTTTTAGATGGCTGCAGCAAAGTTCAAACCGCCGGCTCCCGCCAGATTTGTGTTGGGTCCCAATTCCAACGCAGCGCTCTAGTGTGAATAGCTGCCTCTCGCAGCAACCAGCTGAACTTTCTTTTTGTTGCAATCGGCCTCTCTCCGACAGAGGACACAACCCTCTAATTCAACGTTACGGCTGTGCGTCTGAATGTGTTCAACACACGAGTGACCCAGCAGCCCAACTGTGAGCAATGCTTTAAAAGGTGCCAAGTGTCAATCGCAGCACAGCATTACGCATCTTAATCGGGTGATCAGGTGACTTAAGTAAAAAATAAAAGCTGCTGGGCCGCCTCTAACACACAAATAATGGCCACAATTCATCAGAGCACTCATTCAGGGACGCAACAAAACTGGAGAAAGATTTCTAGGTTCATCAAATGACAATAAAATCAAGAAACTGGCGGCTGCTTGTGCTGACGATGAATGTTTTCTACAGGTTAGTGACATATTGATCATTTACCATGAAATGGTTCAAATACACCCCTGCCTCTGGCCTGTAGTGAGCTGGGATCGGCTCCGGCAGACCCCCGTCACCCTGCAAAGGATTCAATGGGTATAGTAATGGATGAATGGATTGATGGTTCAAATCCCCACAGAGGTGTCAGCAGGACTAAATCAAAATCTTTCTGAAAAAACAATCATGACACCAGTGATCATCACAATATCTGGCAGGTGCTGTTGGGAGAACCGCCGCCTGGCGGGACCTGGACTGGGTCAGACTCTGACCCGTGGTTCCACAGGTTGTCTGTTTCTGTCTCAGCCTTCCTTGATTTAGCGGTGGAGAAAGACGTGAAAATATTTTCAGGGTGCAATTCCATATCAGTCAGGACTATCTGATCGGGTCCTGATCCCAGCTGCTCATACAGGACTGTCTCAGAAAATTTGAATATGTTGATAAAGTTCTTTATTTTCTGTAATGCAATTAAAAAAACAAAAATGTCATACAATCTGGATTCATTACAAATCAACTGAAATATTGCAAGCCTTTTATTATTTTAACATTGCTAATTATGGTTTACAGTTTAAGATTAAGATTCCCAGAATATTCTAATTTTTTGAGATAGGATATTTGAGTTTTCTTAAGCTGTAAGCCATGATCAGCAATATTAAAATAATAAAAGGCTTGCAATATTTCAGTCTGATGTGTCCACTTTGTTGGTCTTCGTGAGTTCTGGAGCAGCAAAGTTCTGAATGAGCTGCAGTTGTCCAACTGTTCTTTTAAGGTGGACTGTAAAGATGCTGTTACATTAATCACGCCTAGTACAGAACAGTATTAGGGCCAGGCAGTAAAAAAATAAAAATAATAATTTAGAGGAGAAAGATTTTTTTTTATTATGCACTTCGAGAAAAAAGTTGAAATGTCGAGAAAAAAGTTGAAATGTCGAGAAAAAAGTCAAAATTTCGTGAATAATGTTGAAATTTCGACTTTTTTCTCGAAGTGCACAATGAAAAAAATCTTCCCCT
Source organism: Cololabis saira (assembly GCF_033807715.1). Taxonomy (NCBI): domain Eukaryota; kingdom Metazoa; phylum Chordata; class Actinopteri; order Beloniformes; family Belonidae; genus Cololabis; species Cololabis saira. The sequence goes on along the minus strand of NC_084604.1, from coordinate 1,823,459 downwards.
CTCAAATATTTTTTCTCCTGCATGGCCCTAAAACTCTTCCGTATGCCTAGCCATAGCTCACTGTAAGTAAAGGAATATACTCTATATGCCAAGGGTATTTCACACAGGATGCAGAAAAGTACAGACATGTTCCATATTTAACAGTGACGGTTAATCCCTGACCTAGAGGAGCACTGTGGTTAAGCATTGTGTAGATGTAAAGTTGACATGATTTAAGTATCAGATTCAGCTCCCAGATCTTTCCCCCACACCAGCTGTTGTGTGGCCTATGTGAGGTTTCCTCACATCTCCTGGCCTGGGATGTGAGGCTCGCCGTCTCCCACCACCATAAGCGTTGCGGTCTCCTCATGGATTCAGTCCCTGTAAATCATGGATTCCAGCTGCACACTTGGATCAACTGCAGGACAAGCAGGCTTTTGTGAAGCGCCTCAAACGGCTTCTCCTGAGTGACAGAAACGCTACTCAGCCTCTTCCACAGAGCGTCCTCAAGCGATGTAGGTTTACTCCAACCAGTGCTGGGTCAAACATTGGGGGGTTTACGACAAACACCCCAAACGCCTGCTCCGGTTCATTTACCCTTATTCTCTTTTTCTCAAGATTATTTTTAACCAACAAAAGGTACAGAATGTGAGGAAGGCAGATAGATGTCAGTGCAACTTAAATCACCTCATGATTACAAGATCTTAACCCTGTACGTACCAGCCTGTTCTCAGGGCTCCTGATCAAGTGCCGGGGGTTCTGGGTCTTTGTGAGTGTATTATGAAATTAATCTTTTAAACACCTTGTTGGAATTCTTACTTTGTGTCTCCAGTTTATTATGATTTATTTATTAATACTGACATTTCTACTCCTGCCACTCCCCCCCCCCTGCAGGGTTGAATCACCTGGATGGAGACAACAGGTCCCAACCTTGCAAAGTTGCATAAAGAATGATGAGAGAATATTAACGATTCTAGTCGTTTAAATGTTAGCGGCATATCTGTGAAGAGCCAAACATTTACAACTTTCTAGCACTAAATATAAATAAACAATATTCTGCATGTATTATGCATATGGATATGCATATGCCTTTTATCAAGTCTGTATTTCCCGTGCAGGTTATAGGAGCACTGCCTCCGCTTTCTCATGGGAACAACAGATGGAAACTGATTTTCCTCTGTCTCTGGAAGCTCACAGGTAACTCCCTGCTCCGTGGAAATTGTGGTAGAAATGTTTCCTAAAATAGAACAGATTAATCACAACTTCTTGTTTGTGCCAGGCTCCTGCGTAGCACCTGGTGCTACAATCAAAGCAGAGCTCAGAGGGTTCACTGCGTTTCCATGGCATCACCAGGAAGAATCCAGCATCCTCACTCTGCCCCGTGGTCAAGCAGGGGAAAAACATGGCACACTTACTTGCTAAAGTCTGACTTAATGAACAAATCCTCATCCCCCTGATAGAACTTTAGCACATTGTGATATTTGAGAGAAATTTATTTAAAAAAAAATCTACTGGTCTGTCCTCAGTCCTCATACTGCTTGACCTGCCTGCTGCCTTTGACACGGTCAACCACCACATCCTCCTCTCCTCACTGTCAACGCTTGGCATTTCAAGATCTGTCCTCTTGTGGTTCATGTCTTACCTCGCAGGAAGATCCTTCAGGGTATCATGGCAAGGATGAGTGTCCAGATCACATGAGCTGACAACAGGGGTGCAACAGGGGTCGCTGCTTGGCCCTCTTCTTTTTTCACTTTACACCTGTTCACTAGGTGAAATAATCAGCTGTCATGGGTTCTCTTACCACTGCTATGCTGATGACACCCAGCTTTTCCTTTCCTTCCCACTTGGCAACACGGCCGTCTCAATGCAAATATCGGCCTATCTTCAGCTAAATCTGTTCAAGATTGACCTTATTGTCTGTCCAGCCATTCATTCCTTACCTCCTCAGATAAACGTGAAGCTGGATTCCACCACACTTGTGGCCACGTCTTCTGCTAGGAATCTTGGTGTCATATTAGACAGCCAGCTGACCTTTAAGGAGCATGTTGCCTCGGTTTCCCGGTCTTGCTGATTCACTCTTGACAACATCAAGAAAATCAGACCCTACTTGACAGAACAAACGACCCAGCTCTTGGTTCAGGCTCTGGTCATGTCACGCTACTCTCCCTCTACCTTCACTCCTTCATCCAGAGATACTCTCCCTCTACCTTCACTCCTTCATCCAGAGATACTCCCCCTCTACCTTCACTCCTTCATCCAGAGCTACACTCCCTCTACCTTCACTCCTTCATCCAGAGCTACACTCCCTCTACCTTCACTCCTTCATCCAGAGCTACACTCCCTCTACCTTCACTCCTTCATCCAGAGCTACACTCCCTCTACCTTCACTCCTTCATCCAGAGCTACTCTCCCTCTACCTTCACTCCTTCATCCAGAGCTACTCTCCCTCTACCTTCACTCCTTCATCCAGAGCTACTCTACCTTCACTCCTTCATCCAGAGATACTCCCCCTCTACCTTCACTCCTTCATCCAGAGCTACTCTCCCTCTACCTTCACTCCTTCATCCAGATACACTCCCTCTACCTTCACTCCTTCATCCAGAGCTACTCCCCCTCTACCTTCACTCCTTCATCCAGAGCTACTCTACCTTCACTCCTTCATCCAGAGATACTCTCCCTCTACCTTCACTCCTTCATCCAGAGCTACTCTCCCTCTACCTTCACTCCTTCATCCAGATACACTCCCTCTACCTTCACTCCTTCATCCAGAGCTACTCCCCCTCTACCTCACTCCTTCATCCAGATACACTCCCTCTACCTTCACTCCTTCATCCAGAGCTACTCTCCCTCTACCTTCACTCCTTCATCCAGAGCTACTCCCCCTCTACCTTCACTCCTTCATCCAGATACACTCCCTCTACCTTCACTCCTTCATCCAGAGCTACTCTCCCTCTACCTTCACTCCTTCATCCAGAGCTACTCCCCCTCTACCTTCACTCCTTCATCCAGAGCTACACTCCCTCTACCTTCACTCCTTCATCCAGAGCTACTCTCCCTCTACCTTCACTCCTTCATCCAGAGCTACTCTCCCTCTACCTTCACTCATTCATCCAGAGATACTCTCCCTCTACCTTCATTCCTTCATCCAGAGCTGGTTCTTCCACCACAACGTGGTGTGAAATCAGTACCAGACTCTTTTCCTCCATTGTTCCCTGATGGTGTAATGACCTACCAAACTCTGTCTGATCTGCAGGTCTGGACCTACTTTTCAGAGCCGGCTAAAGACTCAGCTCTTTAAGGAGAAACTTCTGCATCTAGTAAACTTCCCAGTTCATCAGAATTACTTAGAAGATCCAGCTCTTTGCATTCTCAGCACTGAATAAGCTGCATGCACTGATGACAAGATGGTGTCCTTTTAGACGTAGCTTTCTTGTATAAAGGGACTGTTGGGTTGAGCGAAGGGACCTGTGTTCAACTGGACTCACACCAGTCTGACCAGCACTGATCCAGCCGGACCTGAACTATGTGAATTCTTGCTTGTGTTGTTCTCTCAGATGTAAGTCGTTTTGGATAAAAGCGTCTGCTAAAT
>NC_084604.1:1807500-1819391 GCF_033807715.1 Cololabis saira | reverse complement strand
TTTTCTCTGAGATGTATTAAAGTAATTTCTTCCTCTGGGTAATCATCCCTTTGAGCTGCAGCGACGTTTCTTTTGTTTATTTTCCCTATTAAATCACACGTAATTCCTATGAACACATTAACAGTGTCTTGAAATGAGCCTTACAGTTTTTTATGTTACTTCATTTTCTGTTGTTTCCAGTACTCGAGTTGTAAAATAAAATCAGGGGGGGTGGTGGATTTTATCATATGGGGACAGATCATTTGTGCTGATTACAAATAATATAATATATTACAAATAATAGCAGTGACCAAAACACCTGCAGAAATACTGCAGGAATGACATAGCAGCAGTTAAATGCAGCCTTCTGTAAGCTTTAAATATCCACTGGGCTTACATCAAATACATCAAAACACAACAATAAAAAACACTTTTCTGAACTTATCAATATGACTCTGTCCTTCACAGGATAAGTAACATGGATCACTGCAAAAACTCACAATCTTAACAAGAACATTTGTCTTATTTGTAGTTAAAATGTCTCATTTTAGTAAAAAAAATCTCATTACACTTAAAACAAGACTCATCACTGGAAAAAACAACAATTTTCACCTGTTTCAAGTAGATTTTCACTTGAAATAAGTAGAAAAATCTGCCAGTGGAACAAGATTTTTTTGCTTGTAATAAGAAGATAAATATTGTCCCACTGGCAGATTTTTCTACTTATTTCAAGTGAAAATTTACTTGAAACAGGTGAAAATTGCCAAATAAGTTATTTTTCTGGTGTTATTTTTCTGGTGATGACTCTAAATGTTGAAATAGCAGTAAAACCACATTCATTGATGAAATGACATAAGGGATGGAAAGGAGGGATGGCAGTTTTACAGGGGGGATGATTTGGACCGTTTTTATTTCAGGGGGGATGATTTGGACCGTTTTTATTTCAGGGGGGATGATTTGGACCGTTTTTATTTCAGGGGGGGTGATTTGGACCGTTTTTTTTCAGGGGGGATGATTTGGACCGTTTTTATTTCAGGGGGGGTGATTTGGACCGTTTTTTTTTCAGGGAGGGATGATTTGGACCGTTTTTATTTCAGGGAGGGATGATTTGGACCGTTTTTATTTCAGGGAGGATGCCGTCCCCCATCATCCCTTAACTCCAGTACTGAGCACAACAGTTAAAACACTCTCTTGAATGTGTTTATTTGGTTTTACCTTCCTGGCTCTTGATTGGTTGGTTTAGTCACATGGGGTCAGAAAGCAGGAAGTTGTGGTTGTCATGGTGATTTCTGATGCCGGAGCTTCGGTAAAAGTTCTGCTGGAAAGCCAACTCTCTCCCGTCTGCTGTTTTCTCTCATGAACAGTGTCTGAATAACCACCTATCGAACCCTCACGTTGCATACTGTTTAGGCTGGCATTTCAGACGCACCGATCGATAGATCGATTGATTGCTGTGCGCGTGCGCGACGGCACCCACCTTATTAACGTGCGCGTGCTCGCGCAGCGCGAGGTCCCAGAACCTGCAGCCCACCTGGTTCCCACACTGGCCCACTGGAAAACACCCCAAAACACATGATTGATTATGTGTGTAAGTAGATATATACATACAGGACTGTCTCAGAAAATTAGAATATTGTGATAAAGTTCTTTATTTTCTGTAATGCAATTAAAAAAACAAAAATGTCATACATTCTGGATTCATTACAAATCAACTGAAATATTGCAAGCCTTTTATTATTTTAATATTGCTGATCATGGTTTACAGTTTAAGATTAAGATTCCCAGAATATTCAAATTTTTTGAGATAGGATATTTGAGTTTTCTTAAGCTGTAAACCATGATCAGCAATATTAAAATAATAAAAGGCTTGTAATATTTCAGTTGATTTGTAATGAATCCAGAATGTATGACATTTTTGCATTACAGAAAATAAAGGACTTTATCGCAATATTCTAATTTTCTGAGACAGTCCTGTATACATAAATATAGAGCAGATGCAGTATAGTGTAAATAAGTATATTTATGTAAATTTATATTTATATAAATATTTATATGGGCATGCGTGTACAAATATATAGAAATATCCAACTATGTGTATGTATGTATGCATGTATAAGTATGTGTGTGAGTATAATTACAGTATATAATAATAATAATTATTATTATTATTATTCTGTTATTTAGCAGTGTGAGTACAGTGTGTGAGTATTTATAAATACAGGTTAAATGATCAGTGAATGGGGGTAGGACTAAATAAGTTTACACTTCTTCCTACTCCTTTTTTGGCACATGTAAATCAAGATAGCAAGTTTTAAAGGATGAAATTCTTTGTTTTGTTTTCTTAAACTTCTCATGAAGTATTTTTTTTTTTTTTTTTTTTTACATGTACAAAAATAAAATAAATCAAATAAAAAAAACAGACAAACACACCACACGTTTCTCCAAAAAGCGTCAAAAGAAATAAATGCAAGTAACTACGGTGGTCATGTAAAGGTGTAACCGTCTTTATTACTGTTAATGACGCCGGGAGAGAAAGAAGCTGTCAAAGGCGAACACACTTTAATGCCGTTTTCAGCCGAGACGACTCACCCTGAACGACGATCGACTGCGTCATCGCAGCAGCGGAGTAAAGCCGCACTTCTGCATATTTGTTCACAGTTTCGCCAGAAAAAAACAATCACGTTTCAACTCTCTTTTACTTCGCGCCGTTTGTCATGTTTGGTCGCCTGCTGATGACGGTGTTGCCATGGCAACCATAGACATGTCTCCTCCTCCTTCCATGGAGCTGCTGCGATACGTCAACGCCGCCGCCATATTGGATGAGGCAAGACTGCGCTGTAAACTAATACAAGTAAATTAACTTATTTTCATAAAGCGCCTTTCTACAAATACATTGACGTTTAACGTCTCATTTATTCATTCACACACGCACTAATATACTTGGGAAACAGTTAGGCACCAAGTATAATATATTTAATTTTCTCAGATGGCAAAAATAAGAACTTTATTGATCCCACATAGGAGTAATTCATGTTGTTTCAGCTATAGAGAACAAGGTAGTGCCGAAAAACAATATATATCCCCCCTCACAACAATGAGAAAAATAAAGAAACATATTTTTCTCATCAACAAAACAATTTAAAAAAATGTTCAAGTAACAAAATAACATATTTGAATCATTTTTCAGACAATAAAATACCATTTGAACCATTTTTCAGAAAATAAATTAACATTTGAACCATTTTTCAGACAATAAAACAACATTGAACAATTTTTCAGACAATAAAATAACATTGAACAATTTTTCAGACAACAAAATAACATTTGAACCATTTTTCAGACAATAAAATAGCATGTTTTGTTGATGAGAAAATATGTCCTACGTCGATGGGATTCAGCTTATAGTCTAGACGGATTTCAGAAAAAATGCCTTTTATAAGAAGTAAGGAACATTTATGGGTACAAGTCGGGAACCGGCCTACATTACATATTTCAAGGTTGCTGAGTCCAAAAAAAACGGTACCCGAGTGAAATTTTGAGTTTTTTACCTTCTAATTTGCATATTAAAATGGCCGCCAAATTGCCCATCTTGCACAGTTATTGGACCATTTCCTCCTATTTTTTTTTGTAAGTAGGCAATCAAGATGAGGAAATTAAGTAGATTGATAGTCAAGGGTCAAACAAGGATATAGTGGAGGCTCATTGCCTTTTTTATGTATATATATATGCAAAATACCAACTTTTAAGGTGAAATTAAGCATTATTTGTGTCATTTTTTAAGGCCGACATAAATATTCAATAAAAGTTACTCTGAAATTTTCCCTGTTGATATGACATATGATGTACACCATATTATATGATAACAAAGAAAAAAATCCATTGCAAGTTGTCTGGGATTTCATGTTTTTTTTTTTTTTTTTTGCAAATTAAGCATTTGTTCTCTAAATTCTCTAAAAACCCAGGTAAATAGGGAAAAATATTCAAAAAGAGACCACCATGACAACCACCTATAGCCACCTGCAGCCACCTGCAGCCACCTATAGCCATCTGCAACCACCTGCAGCTACCTATAGCCACCTGCAGCCACCTATAGCCACCTGCAGCCACTTATAGCCACCTATAGCCACCTGCAGCCACCAATAGCCACCTGCCGCCACCTATAGCCACCTACAGCCACCTGCAGCCACCTATAGCCACCTGCAGCCACCTATAGCCACCTGCAGCCACCTGCAACCACCTATAGCCACTTATAGCCACCTGCAGCCACCTATAGCCACCTATAACCACCTGCAGCCACCTATAGCCACCTGCAGCCACCTATAGTCACCTATAGCCACCTGCAGCCACCTATAGCAACCTGCAGCCACCTATAGTCACCTATAGCCACCTGCAGCCACCTATAGTCACCTATAGCCACCTGCAGCCACCTATAGTCACCTATAGCCACCTGCCGCCACCTATAGCCACCTACAGCCACCTGCAGCCACCTATAGCCACCTGCAGCCACCTATAGCAACCTGCAGCCACCTGCAACCACCTATAGCCACTTATAGCCACCTGCAGCCACCTATAGCCACCTATAACCACCTGCAGCCACCTATAGCCACCTGCAGCCACCTATAGTCACCTATAGCCACCTGCAGCCACCTATAGTCACCTATAGCCACCTGCAGCCACCTATAGCAACCTGCAGCCACCTGCAACCACCTATAGCCACCTGCAGCCACCTATAGGCACCTGCAACCACCTATATCCACCTGCAACCACCTACAGCCACCTATAGCCACCTATAGCCACATGCCGAAAATCGGGGCTGTTATGCACTGCAATGTGTACATGTCAGAGCGATGACTTGTCCTTGTTTAAATGTGGAGTTGTAGTCCTCAAGCATACCAAGGCAATGGGTAACCAAAGAACTTGGAAAACTGCAGAATGAAATACTAATCAAAATGAAATTCCAAAGACAAATGGCACACAAGCAAACTAGAAAGGTATAAAAACAATTTACCAAAACAAGTGACCTATGGAACTTACAGAAGAAGACAGATGAAAGCAAAGCCTTTCAGCTAGAAACATGAAAGAAAATATACAGAAACAAGATCTGATTTGTAGAACTGTTCAAGGGAAGTTTCATGTTTTTTTTTCCCTATTCACTTACATTTTTCGATGTTTGAATTAAGAGCATTATGCTTTGTTTGCATAAAAAAATTAATTCTCAGACAACTTGCAATGGTGTTTTTCTTAATTATTATGTAACATGGAATACATCACATATCATATACACACTGGGAACATTTAAGAGTGACATTGACTGAATATTTATGTCGGCCTTAAAAATGACACAAATAATGCTTAATTTCACCTTAAAAGTTGGTATTTTTCATATATATATACATAAAAAGGCACCGAGCCTCCACTATATCCTTGCTCTGACCCTAGACTATAGATCTAGACACTTAATTCATCATCTTTGAATGCCTACTTACAGAAAAACTTGGGGAAAATGGTCCAACGGCTGAGCAAGACAGGCAGTTTGGCGGCCATTTTGATATGCAAATTAGAAGGTCAAAAACTCAAAATTTTGCTCGGGTACCGTTTTTTTTGGATTCAGCACCCTTGAAATATGTAAAGTAGGCCGGTTCCCGATTTGTACCCATAAATGCTCCTTACATTCACTTTTTGGGTACATCCCGTCTAGTCTATTATGATGGCAACCGCGTCTAGCGGGCCTGTGCCGTATGTCCTACGTAGGCATCATCAGTGAATGAATGAATGAAAAGTATTCACCATATAGACTCTAAAAAAAAGCTTTCATAATCAGTCTGTGTTCATAACACGTAGATAAATGTTATTATGATTATTTGACATTTGTCCAGGTTGTGCAGAAAAGTTAAAGTTATTCATCATAATGCAATAAGAATACTATTAGTATTAATAATAAAAATATAAAAATAACATTTGTTATAGATTTTGAAAGGTGTTTGCTTTGAAAAATGCTATTATATTCATTGATCTTTGTGAAAAGAAAATATCCTTTGAGGTTTAAACGACTACCGAGAATTTGAAGAGTGATCAGAACCATGATTAGATATGATCTTATCTACCCTCTGTTCATCTTTTAAATCAGATTCAGATTTCTTTATTGATCATTGTATGTGAGTACAGTGCAGGCCCGGTTCTACGAGGGTGCATAAGCATGCATTGCACCCTCAGTTTATGTGTTTGCATGCTCAGTTGAAAAGACGAAAAGAAAACTGACAAATGCGCGCTTGTTAAGCCTCATTTATGGTTCCGCGTTAAATCGACGGCGTAGGCCTCGGCATAGGGTACGCGGCGACGCGCACCGTACGTTCGCGTCCCCGCGTATCCTACACCGTAAGCTCTGCGTTGGTGCAACGCGGAACCATAAATCAGCCAGTGTCCGTCATTCATCTGCTTCCAGCAGTTTCCTGCACCAGCAAGACGCTGCTCTCTGCTGCTCCGTTAACACAAAGTAACATGGATATTCAGAAATGGTTCAAGCACAACAACGCAAGCAAGTTTACAGGACTGTCTCAGAAAATTAGAATATTGTAATACAGTCCTTTATTTTCTGTAATGCAATTAAAAAAACAAAAATGTCATACATTCTGGATTCATTACAAATCAACTGAAATATTGCAAGCCTTTTATTATTTTAATATTGCTGACTATGGTTTACAGTTTAAGATTAAGATTCCCAGAATATTCTAATTTTTTGAGATAGGATATTTGAATTTTCTTAAGCTGTAAGCCATGATCAGCAATATTAAAATAATAAAAGGCTTGCAATATTTCAGTTGATTTGTAATGAATCCAGAATGTATGACATTTTTGCATTACAGAAAATAAAGGACTTTATCACAATATTCAAATTTTCTGAGGACAGTCCTGTATATTTATGGTTATATTTATTTTTGTTGCTATGTTTTATTTACTGTTGCTAGATTGTCTGATGGGTGAGGTAGTCCAGACTAAATGTAGCATTTGCTTTGTTCTGCAGCAATATTGCTGCAATAAAGCATTTTAAATACACTTTAAATATTCTTGTTTTGCTAGTATCATTCCGCTTGAAATTATGGGAAAATGCATAATTTAGTGTTGAATAAGGTGCCAGGCGTGCACCCCCTCTGATCTGAGATGTCATCATTTTCTAGAACCGGCCCTGGTACAGTGAAATTACATCCCTGTAGGAGTTTGGAAACAAAAGAGCTGAAGAATGCTTTTTGTGGACGAAGGAAAAACTAGTGTTGTTTATTTCACTCTCTCATTCCAACGTTAACGAACCCTCACAGAACACTTCCTGAAAGGTCATCACCGCTAAGGAACATGGGTAATGTAGTCACACAGCATTGCTAACAACGGATAGATCCTTTTGAATTCTAACCCACTGAAACTACACATTGTCCTGCTAGTGAGTGGCTGCTACATCCCCACATTTAAATATTTAATAGTATGGAAAAGTAGAAAAAAATACAGAGAATAAATTACTACAATAAGATAGTAAGAGAGATCCATAGACACACCCAGCGTATCTAGGCTTATGCCCTGAGGGGTCACCGCTGCAGATCCTCGCACCCATTTGGCACAGGTTTTATGATCTTTACTCACCGCTCTTGTGATCATTTTTACCCCCCGGGGTGAGATCTTGGAGCCCCAGATGGAGGGAGATTATCAGTGTCTTGTACGTCTTCCATTTTCTAATAATTGCTCCCACAGTTGATTTCTTCACTCCAAGCTGATTATTGCAGATTCAGTTTTCCCAGCTGGTGCAGGTCTACAATTTAGTGTAAAAGTGTCTTTTATACTGATAACCGGTTAAAACAGGTGTCTTTTATACTGGTAACCAGTTAAAACAGGTGTCTTTTATACTGATAAACAGTTAAAACAGGTGTCTTTTATACTGGTAACCAGTTAAAACAGGAGTCTTTTATACTGATAACCAGTTAAAACAGGTGTCTTTTATACTAATAACCGGTTAAAACAGGTGTCTTTTATACTGATAACCAGTTAAAACTGGTGTCTTTTATACTGATAACCAGTTAAAACAGATGTCTTTTATACTGGTAACCAGTTAAAACAGGTAACGAGTGGAGGACAGAGGAGACTCTTAACCCTTGTGCTGTCTTTGGGTCAAGGAAGGAGGAAGGGAGGAAAGAAGGAAGGAAGGGAGGAAAGAAGGAAGGAAGGGAGGAAAGAAGGAAGGAAGGGAGGAAAGAAGGAAGGAAGGGAGGAAAGAAGGAAGGAAGGGAGGAAAGAAGGAAGGAAGGGAGAAAAAAAGGAAGGAAGGAAGAAAGGAATGAAGGAAGAAAGGAAGGAAGGAAGGAAGGAAGGAAGGAAGGAAGGAAGGAAGGAAGGAAGGAAGGAAGAAAGGAAGGAAGGAAAAAAGGAATGAAGGGAAAAAAGATGGAAGGAAGGAGGGAAGGAAGGAAGGGAGAAAAAAAGGAAGGAAGGAAGGGAGAAAAGAAGGAAGGAAGGAAAGAAGGAAGGAAGGGAGAAAAAAAGGAAGGAAGGAAGGAAAGAAGGAAGGAAGGGAAAAAAGAAGGAAGGAAGGGAGGAAAGAAGGAAGGAAGGGATAAAAGAAGGAAGGAAGGAAGGGAGGGAAGGAGAAAACAAGGAAAGAATGTATGAGGGGAGGAAAGAAGGAAGGAAAGGAGTAAAGAAGGATGGAAGGGAGAAAAGAGGAAGGGAGAAGGAAGGAGAGAGCAGGAGGAAAGAAGGAGCAGGAGAATGAGGTGATTGTGACCCAAAGACGGTACCAGGGTTAAAGAAGAAGTTACAGGTCTGTGAAAGACAGAAATCTTGCTTGTTTGTCGGAGACCAAATACCTATTTTACCAAGGAATTTACCAATTAATTCAGTAAAAATCCTACAATGTGATTTCCTGGATTCTTTCCCCCCTTTCTGTCTCTCATAGTTGAAGTTACAATTGGTGGCTGATTAAATGCTTTTTTGCCCCACTGTATGTCTGCTTTCATGTAAAAACTATGCATGAAGTTAAGCCAAACAAAAATGTTTTCTCATAAGTGTGGTTCACAAAAGATAATAAAAAATATATATGTCTACATCTTTATCCAGTAAAAAAACTTAAAAAGACAAGATTTATAATTCTATGGAAATCAAAAGGAAACGCTCAGGCTTGCTTACTTAAGATATTATTTATTTTCAGAAATAAATCAGTACAAAAAGTACGTTTTTCAACGTGAGCTTGTACAAGTAGTTGTACCGAGACTACATAGTCATGAAGAACGCTGGACAGGGGAATAAAGTCCGCTCCTGGAATAGACTCTACGTTTAGTTCCTATTTATTTGCATTTATTTGCTTCCAATTTTCAAACCTATTTCAATTTGAAGCTTTTGGTCTTATTCTTACGGTGGCCGAGACCCGCCATTGCTGAAAAAAAAACGCTGCAAATAGAAACAAACGCCGCTGCAAATTAAAGAAACGCTGCTAACAAAAAGAAACGCCGCTGTAAATAAAAGAAACGCTGAAAATATAAAGAAACCCCGCTGCAAATAAAATAAACCCTGCGTAAATGAAAAGGAAGAAATAAGAAGATATTCCTCGCTCTTCTTATTTCTTCCTTTTCACTTACGTCTCTTCGTCTTCTTCTCCTCTCACGTAAAAAACAACCGGTGCATCAGCAAAAATAGTCCCGGTAATTCACTTCCGTCGTGGCTTTTTTATTTGCGCCGTTTTTTTTTTATTTGCAGCGCTGTTTATTTCATTTGCAGCGGGGTTTCTTTATATTTGCTGCGGTGTTTGTTTTTATTTGCAGCGTTTATTTTATTTCCAAAGCGTTTATTTCATTTGCAGCGGCTTTTGTTTTTATTTGCAGCGTTTCTTTTATTTGCAGCAGCGTTTGTTTTTATTTGCAGCGTTTATTTTATTTGCAGCGTTTATTTCATTTGCAGCAGCGTTTGTTTTTATTTGCAGCGTTTATTTTATTTGCAGCGTTTATTTCATTTGCAGCAGCGTTTGTTTTTATTTGCAGCGTTTATTTTATTTCCATCCATCCATCATCTATACCCGCTTTATCCCTTGCGGGGTCACGGTGGTCTGCTGGAGCCTATCCCAGCTCATTTCAGGTGAGAGGCGTTTATTTTATTTGCAGCGTTTATTTTATTTGCAGCGGCGTTTGTTTTTATTTGCAGCGTTTGTTTTTATTTGCAGAATTTCTTTTATTTGCAGCGGCGTTTGTTTCTGTTTGCAGCGTTACTTTTATTTTCAGTAATGGCGGGTCTCGGCCACCGTATATATTCTTGATATATGAAATGAATGAAGAGATAACAGAAACAATAACCTGACAGAGTAAAAAGAGCAGGTATAGTCTTAGTTTGTAGGTTTAACGCAAAGATCCTGGTCTGGTCTGGACTCTGATGACTCTGGACCCGGGTCACGCCGCTGGACCGGGTCATGCCGCTGGACCGGGTCACGCCGCTGGGCCGGGTCACGCCGCTGGACCGGGTCACGCCGCTGGACCGGGTCACGCCGCTGGACCGGGTCACGCCGCTGGACACGTCCCAACGCTGACCGCCCCGCTGACCAGAGCCGCTTTGCTGAAGCTGGCCGGGCTGTTGTTGATGGTCAGGTTCTTCACGCAGCCCACGTACGACTTCCTGGTGACCAGAGTGTCTGGGAGGAAGGAGTCTGAGAGGAGGAGAAAGAGAGATTTATCACAGATTTTAGATCTCTTAGCCACCACGGTCGGACAGTTCTGCTCTGGCCACCCGGAGACTTTATCTGTCATGATCACAGTTCATGGTTTTTTTTGCTGTGTTACTGACTCTCCTGTCATCTGGATCCTGCCACCCTCATCAGCCTCATTCCCTTCACCTGTGCTTCCCTGGCCCAGCTCCACACCTGGTTTCCCTCATAAGTTTCCCCTTCTTAAACCTGCCCATTCCCTCATACCTGTTGCCAGATTGTCGTGTGCTTTTGCTCCGCTTTCCAGCCTTCCTGATTTCTGTCCTGTTCCTGCCTGCCTGCCTGCCTGTAACCCTGCATGACTCCCGGTATGACTCTCGGTTTTTGATTTTTGCCTGTCCGCTTGGACTTGTTTGCCTGATCTGCCTGTCTGCGCGGTTTTGACCCCTGCCTGCCTTGGACCCGAATAAAGCCTCTTGGACTCTGATTCTGCCTGGTGTTGTGCATGTGGGTTCTCTGTCCTGTCTGAGCCGTGACAGTACAGACAGGATGCGGGGGGCCGGAACAGGAGCAGACAGGATGCGGGGGGCCGGAACAGGGGCAGACAAGAACAGCAGCAGGAGCAGGAGCTGGAGCTGGAACAGGAGCAGGAGCTGGAGCTGGAACAGGAGTCGGAGCAGGAGCTGGAGCTGGAACAGGAGCCGGAGCAGGAGCTGGAGCCGGAACAAGCTGGGGCTGGCGCTGACGCCGTCGTCGTTGCCTGCCCTGAAGGCTCCTGGGCCCACCCAGAGCCAGGCGTGTTCCCCAAAAGGGGTCCCAATACTCCTCCTCCTTGGCCCAGCGCATGTTATCAGCCGATTCTCGGGGAGCAGGAACAAGCTGGGGCTGGGGCCGACGCCGTCGTTGTCTCCCCTGAGCCTGCAGGCCTCTGGGCCCACCCAGAGCCAGGCGTGTTCCCCAGAAAGGGGGAAGAGACTGGGGTGTGTCCGGGGCCACCTCGGGAACAGCAACAGGCTGGAACTGGGGGCATGTCTCTGTCCCCTTCACCGTACGGTGGTAGAACGCCACTTGGTCCCCATAAAAAAAATCCCACAAATCCTCTTCCTTACGTGGTAGGTCCATGTTGGCTGGGTTCAGTCTTGGCCAGATGTACTGTCACGGCTCAGACAGGACAGAGAACCCACATGCACAACACCAGGCAGAATCAGAGTCCAAGAGGCTTTATTCGGGTCCAAGGCAGGCAGGG